>NW_027672806.1:600000-759000 GCF_964194105.1 Spermophilus citellus | reverse complement strand
AGGTAATGATCAGTACCCCAATCCCACTTGGTTCACCAAATTTCGTTCTTCTAGGTTAAACCGTTCGTGGGCAGTAACAGTTTTAATTTTTAGGTTTCACTCTGTTTTCTCCTATATGGATACATCTAGTTGGAACTCTAAATCAAACACGGTTTGTGCTAGCTCTTTGAAACTTGACACAATAAAGTAGCTCCAAGTTCTATCTCTATGGTTTGTTTTCTATTGATGTGACACTAAGCAGAGACTGGCGCAAATCACTTTCATGGAAAGGGGTTGACAATCTTCCAAAAAACTGCTAGTTTCCTGAAATCTCAGCACACATTTTTTCACCCAAACTTGATGACACTTTCAGGTAATGATCAGCACCCCAATCCCACTTGGCTCACCAAATTTCGTTCTTCTAGGTTAAACCGTTCGTTGGCACTAACAGTTTTAATTTTTAGGTTTCACTCTGTTTTCTCCTATATGGATACATGTAGTTGGAACTCTAAATCAAACACGGTTTGTGCTAGCTCTTTGAAACTTGACACAGTAAAGTAGCTCCAAGTTCTACCTCTATGGTTTGTTTCCTATTGATGTAGCCCTAAGCAGAGACTGGCGCAAATCACTTTCATGGAAAGGGGTTGCCAGGCTTCCAAAAAACTACGAGTTTCCTGAAATCTCAGCACACATTTTTTCACCCAATCTTGATGACACTTTCAGGTAATGATCAGTACAACACATCCCACTTGGGTCACCAAGTTTCTTTCTTTTAGGATAAACCGTTCTTTGGCGCTAACAGTTTTAATTTTTAGGTTTCACTCTGTTTTCTCCTATATGGATACATGTAGTTGGAACTCTAAATGAAACACGGTTTGTGCTAGCTCTTTGAAACTTGACACAATAAAGTAGCTCCAAGATCTATCTCTATGGTTTGTTTCCTATTGATGTAGCCCTAAGCAGAGACTGGCGCAAATCACTTTCATGGAAAGGGGTTGACAATCTTCCAAAAAACTAAGAGTTTCCTGAAATCTCAGCACACATTTTTTCACCCAATCTTGATGACACTTTCAGGTAATGATCAGTACCCCAATCCCACTTGACTCACCAAATTTCGTTCTTCTAGGTTAAACCGTTCGTTGGCAGTAACAGTTTTAATTTTTAGGTTTCACTCTGTTTTCTCCTATATGGATACATGTTGTTGGAACTCTAAATCAAACACGGTTTGTGCTAGCTCTTTGAAACTTGACACAATAAAGTAGCTCCAAGTTCTATCTCTATGGTTTGTTTCCTATTGATGTAGCCCTAAGCAGAGAGTGGTGCAAATCACTTTCATTTAAAGGGGTTGCCAAGCTTCCAAAAAACTACGAGTTTCCTGAAATCTCAGCACACATTTTTTCACCCAATCTTGATGACACTTTCAGGTAATGATCAGTACAACAAATCCCACTTGGGTCACCAAGTTTCGTTCTTCTAGGTTAAACCGTTCGTTGGCAGTAACAGTTTTAATTTTTAGGTTTCACTGTGTTGTCTCCTATGTGGATACATGTATTTGGAACTCTAAATCAAACACGGTTTGTGCTACCTCTTTGAAACTTGACACAATAAAGTAGCTCCATGTCTATCTCTATGGTTTGTTTCCTATTGATGTAGCCCTAAGCAGAGACTGGCGCAAATCACTTTCATGGAAAGGGGTTGACAATCTTCCAAAAAACTAAGAGTTTCCTGAAATCTCAGCACACATTTTTTCCCCCAATCTTGATGACACTTTCAGGTAATGATCAGTACCCCAATCCCACTTGACTCACCAAATTTCGTTCTTCTACGTTAAACCGTTCGTTGGCAGTAACAGTTTTAATTTTTAGGTTTCACTCTGTTTTCTCCTATATGGATACATGTAGTTGGAACTCTAAATCAAACACGGTTTGTGCTAGCTCTTTGAAACTTGACACAATAAAGTAGCTCCAAGTTCTATCTCTATGGTTTGTTTCCTATTGATGTAGCCCTAAGCAGAGACTGGTGCAAATCACTTTCATTTAAAGGGGTTGCCAAGCTTCCAAAAAACTACGAGTTTCCTGAAATCTCAGCACACATTTTTTCACCCAATCTTGATGACACTTTCAGGTAATGATCAGTACAACAAATCCCACTTGGGTCACCAAGTTTCGTTCTTCTAGGTTAAACCGTTCGTTGGCAGTAACAGTTTTAATTTTTAGGTTTCACTGTGTTTTCTCCTATGTGGATACATGTATTTGGAACGCTAAATCAAACACGGTTTGTGCTAGCTCTTTGAAACTTGACACAATAAAGTAGCTCCAAGATCTATCTCTATGGTTTGTTTCCTATTGATGTAGCCCTAAGCAGAGACTGGCGCAAATCACTTTCATGGAAAGGGGTTGACAATCTTCCAAAAAACTAAGAGTTTCCTGAAATCTCAGCACACATTTTTTCACCCAATCTTGATGACACTTTCAGGTAATGATCAGTACCCCAATCCCACTTGGCTCACCAAATTTCGTTCTTCTAGGTTAAACCGTTCGTTGGCAGTAACAGTTTTAATTTTTAGGTTTCACTCTGTTTTCTCCTATATGGATACATGTTGTTGGAACTCTAAATCAAACACGGTTTGTGCTAGCTCTTTGAAACTTGACACAATAAAGTAGCTCCAAGTTCTATCTCTATGGTTTGTTTCCTATTGATGTAGCCCTAAGCAGAGAGTGGTGCAAATCACTTTCATTTAAAGGGGTTGCCAAGCTTCCAAAAAACTACGAGTTTCCTGAAATCTCAGCACACATTTTTTCACCCAATCTTGATGACACTTTCAGGTAATGATCAGTACAACAAATCCCACTTGGGTCACCAAGTTTCGTTCTTCTAGGTTAAACCGTTCGTTGGCAGTAACAGTTTTAATTTTTAGGTTTCACTGTGTTGTCTCCTATGTGGATACATGTATTTGGAACTCTAAATCAAACACGGTTTGTGCTAGCTCTTTGAAACTTGACACAATAAAGTAGCTCCATGTCTATCTCTATGGTTTGTTTCCTATTGATGTAGCCCTAAGCAGAGACTGGCGCAAATCACTTTCATGGAAAGGGGTTGACAATCTTCCAAAAAACTAAGAGTTTCCTGAAATCTCAGCACACATTTTTTCCCCCAATCTTGATGACACTTTCAGGTAATGATCAGTACCCCAATCCCACTTGACTCACCAAATTTCGTTCTTCTAGGTTAAACCGTTCGTTGGCAGTAACAGTTTTAATTTTTAGGTTTCACTCTGTTTTCTCCTATATGGATACATGTAGTTGGAACTCTAAATCAAACACGGTTTGTGCTAGCTCTTTGAAACTTGACACAATAAAGTAGCTCCAAGTTCTATCTCTATGGTTTGTTTCCTATTGATGTAGCCCTAAGCAGAGACTGGTGCAAATCACTTTCATTTAAAGGGGTTGCCAAGCTTCCAAAAAACTACGAGTTTCCTGAAATCTCAGCACACATTTTTTCACCCAATCTTGATGACACTTTCAGGTAATGATCAGTACAACAAATCCCACTTGGGTCACCAAGTTTCGTTCTTCTAGGTTAAACCGTTCGTTGGCAGTAACAGTTTTAATTTTTAGGTTTCACTGTGTTTTCTCCTATGTGGATACATGTATTTGGAACGCTAAATCAAACACGGTTTGTGCTAGCTCTTTGAAACTTGACACAATAAAGTAGCTCCATGTCTATCTCTATGGTTTGTTTCCTATTGATGTAGCCCTAAGCAGTGACTGGTGCAAATCACTTTCATGGAAAGGGGTTGACAATCTTCCAAAAAACTAAGAGTTTCCTGAAATCTCAGCACACATTTTTTCAACCAATCTGGATGACACTTTCAGGTAATGATCAGCACCCCAATCCCACTTGGCTCACCAAATTTCGTTCTTCTAGGTTAAACCGTTCGTTGGCAGTAACAGTTTTAATTTTTAGGTTTCACTCTGTTTTCTCCTATATGGATACATGTAGTTGGAACTCTAAATCAAACACGGTTTGTGCTAGCTCTTTGAAACTTGACACAATAAAGTAGCTCCAAATTCTCTCTCCATGGTTTGTTTCCTATTGATGTAGCCCTAAGCAGAGACTGGCGCAAATCACTTTCATGGAAAGGGGTTGCCAATCTTCCAAAAAACTGCGAGTTTCCTGAAATCTCAGCACACATTTTTTCACCCAATCTTGATGACACTTTCAGGTAATGATCAGTACCCCAATCCCACTTGGTTCACCAAATTTCGTTCTTCTAGGTTAAACCGTTCGTGGGCAGTAACAGTTTTAATTTTTAGGTTTCACTCTGTTTTCTCCTATATGGATACATCTAGTTGGAACTCTAAATCAAACACGGTTTGTGCTAGCTCTTTGAAACTTGACACAATAAAGTAGCTCCAAGTTCTATCTCTATGGTTTGTTTTCTATTGATGTGACACTAAGCAGAGACTGGCGCAAATCACTTTCATGGAAAGGGGTTGACAATCTTCCAAAAAACTGCTAGTTTCCTGAAATCTCAGCACACATTTTTTCACCCAATCTTGATGACACTTTCAGGTAATGATCAGCACCCCAATCCCACTTGGCTCACCAAATTTCGTTCTTCTAGGTTAAACCGTTCGTTGGCACTAACAGTTTTAATTTTTAGGTTTCACTCTGTTTTCTCCTATATGGATACATGTAGTTGGAACTCTAAATCAAACACGGTTTGTGCTAGCTCTTTGAAACTTGACACAGTAAAGTAGCTCCAAGTTCTATCTCTATGGTTTGTTTCCTATTGATGTAGCCCTAAGCAGAGACTGGCGCAAATCACTTTCATGGAAAGGGGTTGCCAGGCTTCCAAAAAACTACGAGTTTCCTGAAATCTCAGCACACATTTTTTCACCCAATCTTGATGACACTTTCAGGTAATGATCAGTACAACAAATCCCACTTGGGTCACCAAGTTTCGTTCTTCTAGGTTAAACCGTTCGTTGGCAGTAACAGTTTTAATTTTTAGGTTTCACTGTGTTGTCTCCTATGTGGATACATGTATTTGGAACTCTAAATCAAACACGGTTTGTGCTAGCTCTTTGAAACTTGACACAATAAATTAGCTCCATGTCTATCTCTATGGTTTGTTTCCTATTGATGTAGCCCTAAGCAGAGACTGGCGCAAATCACTTTCATGGAAAGGGGTTGACAATCTTCCAAAAAACTAAGAGTTTCCTGAAATCTCAGCACACATTTTTTCCCCCAATCTTGATGACACTTTCAGGTAATGATCAGTACCCCAATCCCACTTGACTCACCAAATTTCGTTCTTCTAGGTTAAACCGTTCGTTGGCAGTAACAGTTTTAATTTTTAGGTTTCACTCTGTTTTCTCCTATATGGATACATGTAGTTGGAACTCTAAATCAAACACGGTTTGTGCTAGCTCTTTGAAACTTGACACAATAAAGTAGCTCCAAGTTCTATCTCTATTTTTTGTTTCCTATTGATGTAGCACTAAGCAGAGACTGGCGCAAATCACTTTCATGGAAAGGGGTTGACAATCTTCCAAAAAACTGCGAGTTTCCTGAAATCTCAGCACACATTTTTTCACCCAATCTTGATGACACTTTCAGGTAATGATCAGTACAACAAATCCCACTTGGGTCACCAAGTTTCGTTCTTCTAGGTTAAACCGTTCGTTGGCAGTAACAGTTTTAATTTTTAGGTTTCACTGTGTTTTCTCCTATGTGGATACATGTATTTGGAACGCTAAATCAAACACGGTTTGTGCAAGCTCTTTGAAACTTGACACAATAAAGTAGCTCCATGTCTATCTCTATGGTTTGTTTCCTATTGATGTAGCCCTAAGCAGTGACTGGCGCAAATCACTTTCATGGAAAGGGGTTGACAATCTTCCAAAAAACTAAGAGTTTCCTGAAATCTCAGCACACATTTTTTCCCCCAATCTGGATGACACTTTCAGGTAATGATCAGCACCCCAATCCCACTTGGCTCACCAAATTTCATTCTTCTAGGTTAAACCGTTCCTTGGCAGTAACAGATTTAATTTTTAGGTTTCACTCTGTTTTCTCCTATATGGATACATGTAGTTGGAACTCTAAATCAAACACGGTTTGTGCTAGCTCTTTGAAACTTGACACAATAAAGTAGCTCCAAGTTCTATCTCTATGGTTTGTTTTCTATTGATGTGACACTAAGCAGAGAGTGGCGCAAATCACTTTCATGGAAAGGGGTTGAAAATCTTCCAAAAAACTGCTAGTTTCCTGAAATCTCAGCACACATTTTTTCACCCAATGTTGATGACACTTTCAGGTAATGATCAGCACCCCAATCCCACTTGGCTCACCAAATTTCGTTCTTCTAGGTTAAACCATTCGTTGGCACTAACAGTTTTAATTTTTAGGTTTCACTCTGTTTTCTCCTATATGGATACATGTAGTTGGAACTCTAAATCAAACACGGTTTGTGCTAGCTCTTTGAAACTTGACACAATAAAGTAGCTCCAAGTTCTATCTCTATGGTTTGTTTCCTATTGATGTAGCCCTAAGCAGAGACTGGCGCAAATCCCTTTCATGGAAAGGGGTTGCCATCTTCCAAAAAACTACGAGTTTCCTGAAATCTCAGCACATATTTTTTCATCCAATCTTGATGACACTTTCAGGTAATGATCAGTACCCCAATCCCACTTGGCTCACCAAATTTCGTTCTTCTAGGTTAAACCGTTCGTTGGCAGTAACAGTTTTAATTTTTAGGTTTCACTCTGTTTTCTCCTATATGGATACATCTAGTTGGAACTCTAAATCAAACACGGTTTGTGCTAGCTCTTTGAAACTTGACACAATAAAGTAGCTCCAAGTTCTATCTCTATGGTTTGTTTTCTATTGATGTGACACTAAGCAGAGACTGGCGCAAATCACTTTCATGGAAAGGGGTTGACAATCTTCCAAAAAACTGCTAGTTTCCTGAAATCTCAGCACACATTTTTTCACCCAATCTTGATGACACTTTCAGGTAATGATCAGCACCCCAATCCCACTTGGCTCACCAAATTTCGTTCTTCTAGGTTAAACCGTTCGTTGGCACTAACAGTTTTAATTTTTAGGTTTCACTCTGTTTTCTCCTATATGGATACATGTAGTTGGAACTCTAAATCAAACACGGTTTGTGCTAGCTCTTTGAAACTTGACACAGTAAAGTAGCTCCAAGTTCTATCTCTATGGTTTGTTTCCTATTGATGTAGCCCTAAGCAGAGACTGGCGCAAATCACTTTCATGGAAAGGGGTTGCCAGGCTTCCAAAAAACTACGAGTTTCCTGAAATCTCAGCACACATTTTTTCACCCAATCTTGATGACACTTTCAGGTAATGATCAGTACAACAAATCCCACTTGGGTCACCAAGTTTCGTTCTTCTAGGTTAAACCGTTCGTTGGCAGTAACAGTTTTAATTTTTAGGTTTCACTGTGTTGTCTCCTATGTGGATACATGTATTTGGAACTCTAAATCAAACACGGTTTGTGCTAGCTCTTTGAAACTTGACACAATAAATTAGCTCCATGTCTATCTCTATGGTTTGTTTCCTATTGATGTAGCCCTAAGCAGAGACTGGCGCAAATCACTTTCATGGAAAGGGGTTGACAATCTTCCAAAAAACTAAGAGTTTCCTGAAATCTCAGCACACATTTTTTCCCCCAATCTTGATGACACTTTCAGGTAATGATCAGTACCCCAATCCCACTTGACTCACCAAATTTCGTTCTTCTAGGTTAAACCGTTCGTTGGCAGTAACAGTTTTAATTTTTAGGTTTCACTCTGTTTTCTCCTATATGGATACATGTAGTTGGAACTCTAAATCAAACACGGTTTGTGCTAGCTCTTTGAAACTTGACACAATAAAGTAGCTCCAAGTTCTATCTCTATGGTTTGTTTCCTATTGATGTAGCCCTAAGCAGAGACTGGTGCAAATCACTTTCATTTAAAGGGGTTGCCAAGCTTCCAAAATACTACGAGTTTCCTGAAATCTCAGCACACATTTTTTCACCCAATCTTGATGACACTTTCAGGTAATGATCAGTACAACAAATCCCACTTGGGTCACCAAGTTTCGTTCTTCTAGGTTAAACCGTTCGTTGGCAGTAACAGTTTTAATTTTTAGGTTTCACTGTGTTTTCTCCTATGTGGATACATGTATTTGGAACGCTAAATCAAACACGGTTTGTGCAAGCTCTTTGAAACTTGACACAATAAAGTAGCTCCATGTCTATCTCTATGGTTTGTTTCCTATTGATGTAGCCCTAAGCAGTGACTGGCGCAAATCACTTTCATGGAAAGGGGTTGACAATCTTCCAAAAAACTAAGAGTTTCCTGAAATCTCAGCACACATTTTTTCCCCCAATCTGGATGACACTTTCAGGTAATGATCAGCACCCCAATCCCACTTGGCTCACCAAATTTCATTCTTCTAGGTTAAACCGTTCCTTGGCAGTAACAGATTTAATTTTTAGGTTTCACTCTGTTTTCTCCTATATGGATACATGTAGTTGGAACTCTAAATCAAACACGGTTTGTGCTAGCTCTTTGAAACTTGACACAATAAAGTAGCTCCAAGTTCTATCTCTATGGTTTGTTTTCTATTGATGTGACACTAAGCAGAGAGTGGCGCAAATCACTTTCATGGAAAGGGGTTGAAAATCTTCCAAAAAACTGCTAGTTTCCTGAAATCTCAGCACACATTTTTTCACCCAATGTTGATGACACTTTCAGGTAATGATCAGCACCCCAATCCCACTTGGCTCACCAAATTTCGTTCTTCTAGGTTAAACCATTCGTTGGCACTAACAGTTTTAATTTTTAGGTTTCACTCTGTTTTCTCCTATATGGATACATGTAGTTGGAACTCTAAATCAAACACGGTTTGTGCTAGCTCTTTGAAACTTGACACAATAAAGTAGCTCCAAGTTCTATCTCTATGGTTTGTTTCCTATTGATGTAGCCCTAAGCAGAGACTGGCGCAAATCCCTTTCATGGAAAGGGGTTGCCATCTTCCAAAAAACTACGAGTTTCCTGAAATCTCAGCACATATTTTTTCATCCAATCTTGATGACACTTTCAGGTAATGATCAGTACCCCAATCCCACTTGGCTCACCAAATTTCGTTCTTCTAGGTTAAACCGTTCGTTGGCAGTAACAGTTTTAATTTTTAGGTTTCACTCTGTTTTCTCCTATATGGATACATGTTGTTGGAACTCTAAATCAAACACGGTTTGTGCTAGCTCTTTGAAACTTGACACAATAAAGTAGCTCCAAGTTCTATCTCTATGGTTTGTTTCCTATAGATGTAGACCTAAGCAGAGACTGGCGCAAATCACTTTCATTTAAAGGGGTTGCCAAGCTTCCAAAAAACTACGAGTTTCCTGAAATCTCAGCACACATTTTTTCACCCAATCTTGATGACACTTTCAGGTAATGATCAGCACCCCAATCCCACTTGGCTCACCAAATTTCGTTCTTCTAGGTTAAACCGTTCGTTGGCACTAACAGTTTTAATTTTTAGGTTTCACTGTGTTTTCTCCTATATGGATACATGTATTTGGAACTCTAAATCAAACACGGTTTGTGCTAGCTCTTTGAAACTTGACACAATAAAGTACCTCCATGTCTATCTCTATGGTTTGTTTCCTATTGATGTAGCCCTAAGCAGAGACTGGCGCAAATCACTTTCATGGAAAGGGGTTGCCAATCTTCCAAAAAACTGCGAGTTGCCTGAAATCTCAGCACACGTTTTTTCACCCAATCTTGATGACACTTTCAGGTAATGATCAGCACCCCAATCCCACTTGGCTCACCAAATTTCATTCTTCTAGGTTAAACCGTTCGTTGGCAGTAACAGTTTTAATTTTTAGGTTTCACTCTGTTTTCTCCTATATGGATACGTGTAGTTGGAACTCTAAATCAAACACGGTTTGTGCTAGCTCTTTGAAACTTGACACAATAAAGTAGCTCCATGTTCTATCTCTATGGTTTGTTTCCTATTGATGTAGCCCTAAGCAGAGACTGGTGCAAATCACTTTCATTTAAAGGGGTTGCCAAGCTTCCAAAAAACTACGAGTTTCCTGAAATCTCAGCACACATTTTTTCACCCAATCTTGATGACACTTTCAGGTAATGATCAGTACAACACATCCCACTTGGGTCACCAAGTTTCTTTCTTTTAGGATAAACCGTTCTTTGGCGCTAACAGTTTTAATTTTTAGGTTTCACTCTGTTTTCTCCTATATGGATACATGTAGTTGGAACTCTAAATGAAACACGGTTTGTGCTAGCTCTTTGAAACTTGACACAATAAAGTAGCTCCAAGATCTATCTCTATGGTTTGTTTCCTATTGATGTAGCCCTAAGCAGAGACTGGCGCAAATCACTTTCATGGAAAGGGGTTGACAATCTTCCAAAAAACTAAGAGTTTCCTGAAATCTCAGCACACATTTTTTCACCCAATCTTGATGACACTTTCAGGTAATGATCAGTACCCCAATCCCACTTGACTCACCAAATTTCGTTCTTCTAGGTTAAACCGTTCGTTGGCAGTAACAGTTTTAATTTTTAGGTTTCACTCTGTTTTCTCCTATATGGATACATGTTGTTGGAACTCTAAATCAAACACGGTTTGTGCTAGCTCTTTGAAACTTGACACAATAAAGTAGCTCCAAGTTCTATCTCTATGGTTTGTTTCCTATTGATGTAGCCCTAAGCAGAGACTGGCGCAAATCACTTTCATTTAAAGGGGTTGCCAAGCTTCCAAAAAACTACGAGTTTCCTGAAATCTCAGCACACATTTTTTCTCCCAATCTTGATGACACTTTCAGGTAATGATCAGTACAACAAATCCCACTTGGGTCACCAAGTTTCGTTCTTCTAGGTTAAACCGTTCGTTGGCAGTAACAGTTTTAATTTTTAGGTTTCACTGTGTTTTCTCCTATATGGATACATGTATTTGGAACTCTAAATCAAACACGGTTTGTGCTAGCTCTTTGAAACTTGACACAATAAAGTAGCTCCATGTCTATCTCTATGGTTTGTTTCCTATTGATGTAGCCCTAAGCAGAGACTGGCGCAAATCACTTTCATGGAAAGGGGTTGACAATCTTCCAAAAAACTAAGAGTTTCCTGAAATCTCAGCACACATTTTTTCCCCCAATCTTGATGACACTTTCAGGTAATGATCAGCACCCCAATCCCACTTGGCTCAATAAATTTCATTCTTCTAGGTTAAACCGTTCGTTGGCAGTAACAGTTTTAATTTTTAGGTTTCACTCTGTTTTCTCCTATATGGATACATGTAGTTGGAACTCTAAATCAAACACGGTTTGTGCTAGCTCTTTGAAACTTGACACAATAAAGTAGCTCCAAGTTCTATCTCTATGGTTTGTTTCCTATTGATGTAGCCCTAAGCAGAGACTGGCGCAAATCCCTTTCATGGAAAGGGGTTACCATCTTCCAAAAAACTACGAGTTTCCTGAAATCTCAGCACATATTTTTTCATCCAATCTTGATGACACTTTCAGGTAATGATCAGTACCCCAATCCCACTTGGCTCACCAAATTTCGTTCTTCTAGGTTAAACCGTTCGTTGGCAGTAACAGTTTTAATTTTTAGGTTTCACTCTGTTTTCTCCTATATGGATACATGTTGTTGGAACTCTAAATCAAACACGGTTTGTGCTAGCTCTTTGAAACTTGACACAATAAAGTAGCTCCAAGTTCTATCTCTATGGTTTGTTTCCTATAGATGTAGACCTAAGCAGAGACTGGCGCAAATCACTTTCATTTAAAGGGGTTGCCAAGCTTCCAAAAAACTACGAGTTTCCTGAAATCTCAGCACACATTTTTTCTCCCAATCTTGATGACACTTTCAGGTAATGATCAGTACAACAAATCCCACTTGGGTCACCAAGTTTCGTTCTTCTAGGTTAAACCGTTCGTTGGCAGTAACAGTTTTAATTTTTAGGTTTCACTGTGTTTTCTCCTATATGGATACATGTATTTGGAACTCTAAATCAAACACGGTTTGTGCTAGCTCTTTGAAACTTGACACAATAAAGTAGCTCCATGTCTATCTCTATGGTTTGTTTCCTATTGATGTAGCCCTAAGCAGAGACTGGCGCAAATCACTTTCATGGAAAGGGGTTGACAATCTTCCAAAAAACTAAGAGTTTCCTGAAATCTCAGCACACATTTTTTCCCCCAATCTTGATGACACTTTCAGGTAATGATCAGCACCCCAATCCCACTTGGCTCAATAAATTTCATTCTTCTAGGTTAAACCGTTCGTTGGCAGTAACAGTTTTAATTTTTAGGTTTCACTCTGTTTTCTCCTATATGGATACATGTAGTTGGAACTCTAAATCAAACACGGTTTGTGCTAGCTCTTTGAAACTTGACACAATAAAGTAGCTCCAAGTTCTATCTCTATGGTTTGTTTTCTATTGATGTGACACTAAGCAGAGAGTGGCGCAAATCACTTTCATGGAAAGGGGTTGAAAATCTTCCAAAAAACTGCTAGTTTCCTGAAATCTCAGCACACATTTTTTCACCCAATGTTGATGACACTTTCAGGTAATGATCAGCACCCCAATCCCACTTGGCTCACCAAATTTCGTTCTTCTAGGTTAAACCATTCATTGGCACTAACAGTTTTAATTTTTAGGTTTCACTCTGTTTTCTCCTATATGGATACATGTTGTTGGAACTCTAAATCAAACACGGTTTGTGCTAGCTCTTTGAAACTTGACACAATAAAGTAGCTCCAAGTTCTATCTCTATGGTTTGTTTCCTATTGATGTAGCCCTAAGCAGAGACTGGTGCAAATTACTTTCATTTAAAGGGGTTGCCAAGCTTCCAAAAAACTACGAGTTTCCTGAAATCTCAGCACACATTTTTTCACCCAATCTTGATGACACTTTCAGGTAATGATCAGTACAACAAATCCCACTTGGGTCACCAAGTTTCGTTCTTCTAGGTTAAACCGTTCGTTGGCAGTAACAGTTTTAATTTTTAGGTTTCACTGTGTTGTCTCCTATGTGGATACATGTATTTGGAACTCTAAATCAAACACGGTTTGTGCTAGCTCTTTGAAACTTGACACAATAAAGTAGCTCCATGTCTATCTCTATGGTTTGTTTCCTATTGATGTAGCCCTAAGCAGAGACTGGCGCAAATCACTTTCATGGAAAGGGGTTGACAATCTTCCAAAAAACTAAGAGTTTCCTGAAATCTCAGCACACATTTTTTCCCCCAATCTTGATGACACTTTCAGGTAATGATCAGTACCCCAATCCCACTTGACTCACCAAATTTCGTTCTTCTAGGTTAAACCGTTCGTTGGCAGTAACAGTTTTAATTTTTAGGTTTCACTCTGTTTTCTCCTATATGGATACATGTAGTTGGAACTCTAAATCAAACACGGTTTGTGCTAGCTCTTTGAAACTTGACACAATAAAGTAGCTCCAAGTTCTATCTCTATGGTTTGTTTCCTATTGATGTAGCCCTAAGCAGAGACTGGTGCAAATCACTTTCATTTAAATGGGTTGCCAAGCTTCCAAAATACTACGAGTTTCCTGAAATCTCACCACACATTTTTTCACCCAATCTTGATGACACTTTCAGGTAATGATCAGTACAACAAATCCCACTTGGGTCACCAAGTTTCGTTCTTCTAGGTTAAACCGTTCGTTGGCAGTAACAGTTTTAATTTTTAGGTTTCACTGTGTTTTCTCCTATGTGGATACATGTATTTGGAACGCTAAATCAAACACGGTTTGTGCAAGCTCTTTGAAACTTGACACAATAAAGTAGCTCCATGTCTATCTCTATGGTTTGTTTCCTATTGATGTAGCCCTAAGCAGTGACTGGCGCAAATCACTTTCATGGAAAGGGGTTGACAATCTTCCAAAAAACTAAGAGTTTCCTGAAATCTCAGCACACATTTTTTCCCCCAATCTGGATGACACTTTCAGGTAATGATCAGCACCCCAATCCCACTTGGCTCACCAAATTTCATTCTTCTAGGTTAAACCGTTCCTTGGCAGTAACAGATTTAATTTTTAGGTTTCACTCTGTTTTCTCCTATATGGATACATGTAGTTGGAACTCTAAATCAAACACGGTTTGTGCTAGCTCTTTGAAACTTGACACAATAAAGTAGCTCCAAGTTCTATCTCTATGGTTTGTTTTCTATTGATGTGACACTAAGCAGAGAGTGGCGCAAATCACTTTCATGGAAAGGGGTTGAAAATCTTCCAAAAAACTGCTAGTTTCCTGAAATCTCAGCACACATTTTTTCACCCAATGTTGATGACACTTTCAGGTAATGATCAGCACCCCAATCCCACTTGGCTCACCAAATTTCGTTCTTCTAGGTTAAACCATTCGTTGGCACTAACAGTTTTAATTTTTAGGTTTCACTCTGTTTTCTCCTATATGGATACATGTAGTTGGAACTCTAAATCAAACACGGTTTGTGCTAGCTCTTTGAAACTTGACACAATAAAGTAGCTCCAAGTTCTATCTCTATGGTTTGTTTCCTATTGATGTAGCCCTAAGCAGAGACTGGCGCAAATCCCTTTAATGGAAAGGGTTTGCCATCTTCCAAAAAACTACGAGTTTCCTGAAATCTCAGCACATATTTTTTCATCCAATCTTGATGCCACTTTCAGGTAATGATCAGTACCCCAATCCCACTTGGCTCACCAAATTTCGTTCTTCTAGGTTAAACCGTTCGTTGGCAGTAACAGTTTTAATTTTTAGGTTTCACTCTGTTTTCTCCTATATGGATACATGTTGTTGGAACTCTAAATCAAACACGGTTTGTGCTAGCTCTTTGAAACTTGACACAATAAAGTAGCTCCAAGTTCTATCTCTATGGTTTGTTTCCTATAGATGTAGACCTAAGCAGAGACTGGCGCAAATCACTTTCATTTAAAGGGGTTGCCAAGCTTCCAAAAAACTACGAGTTTCCTGAAATCTCAGCACACATTTTTTCACCCAATCTTGATGACACTTTCAGGTAATGATCAGCACCCCAATCCCACTTGGCTCACCAAATTTCGTTCTTCTAGGTTAAACCGTTCGTTGGCACTAACAGTTTTAATTTTTAGGTTTCACTGTGTTTTCTCCTATATGGATACATGTATTTGGAACTCTAAATCAAACACGGTTTGTGCTAGCTCTTTGAAACTTGACACAATAAAGTACCTCCATGTCTATCTCTATGGTTTGTTTCCTATTGATGTAGCCCTAAGCAGAGACTGGCGCAAATCACTTTCATGGAAAGGGGTTGCCAATCTTCCAAAAAACTGCGAGTTGCCTGAAATCTCAGCACACGTTTTTTCACCCAATCTTGATGACACTTTCAGGTAATGATCAGCACCCCAATCCCACTTAGCTCACCAAATTTCATTCTTCTAGGTTAAACCGTTCGTTGGCAGTAACAGTTTTAATTTTTAGGTTTCACTCTGTTTTCTCCTATATGGATACGTGTAGTTGGAACTCTAAATCAAACACGGTTTGTGCTAGCTCTTTGAAACTTGACACAATAAAGTAGCTCCATGTTCTATCTCTATGGTTTGTTTCCTATTGATGTAGCCCTAAGCAGAGACTGGTGCAAATCACTTTCATTTAAAGGGGTTGCCAAGCTTCCAAAAAACTACGAGTTTCCTGAAATCTCAGCACACATTTTTTCACCCAATCTTGATGACACTTTCAGGTAATGATCAGTACAACACATCCCACTTGGGTCACCAAGTTTCTTTCTTTTAGGATAAACCGTTCTTTGGCGCTAACAGTTTTAATTTTTAGGTTTCACTCTGTTTTCTCCTATATGGATACATGTAGTTGGAACTCTAAATGAAACACGGTTTGTGCTAGCTCTTTGAAACTTGACACAATAAAGTAGCTCCAAGATCTATCTCTATGGTTTGTTTCCTATTGATGTAGCCCTAAGCAGAGACTGGCGCAAATCACTTTCATGGAAAGGGGTTGACAATCTTCCAAAAAACTAAGAGTTTCCTGAAATCTCAGCACACATTTTTTCACCCAATCTTGATGACACTTTCAGGTAATGATCAGTACCCCAATCCCACTTGACTCACCAAATTTCGTTCTTCTAGGTTAAACCGTTCGTTGGCAGTAACAGTTTTAATTTTTAGGTTTCACTCTGTTTTCTCCTATATGGATACATGTTGTTGGAACTCTAAATCAAACACGGTTTGTGCTAGCTCTTTGAAACTTGACACAATAAAGTAGCTCCAAGTTCTATCTCTATGGTTTGTTTCCTATTGATGTAGCCCTAAGCAGAGACTGGTGCAAATCACTTTCATTTAAAGGTGTTGCCAAGCTTCCAAAAAACTACGAGTTTCCTGAAATCTCAGCACACATTTTTTCACCCAATCTTGATGACACTTTCAGGTAATGATCAGTACAACAAATCCCACTTGGGTCACCAAGTTTCGTTCTTCTAGGTTAAACCGTTCGTTGGCAGTAACAGTTTTAATTTTTAGGTTTCACTGTGTTTTCTCCTATGTGGATACATGTATTTGGAACGCTAAATCAAACACGGTTTGTGCTAGCTCTTTGAAACTTGACACAATAAAGTAGCTCCATGTCTATCTCTATGGTTTGTTTCCTATTGATGTAGCTCTAAGCAGTGACTGGCGCAAATCACTTTCATGGAAAGGGGTTGACAATCTTCCAAAAAACTAAGAGTTTCCTGAAATCTCAGCACACATTTTTTCCCCCAATCTTGATGACACTTTCAGGTAATGATCAGCACCCCAATCCCACTTGGCTCACCAAATTTCATTCTTCTAGGTTAAACCGTTCCTTGGCAGTAACAGATTTAATTTTTAGGTTTCACTCTGTTTTCTCCTATATGGATACATGTAGTTGGAACTCTAAATCAAACACGGTTTGTGCTAGCTCTTTGAAACTTGACACAATAAAGTAGCTCCAAGTTCTATCTCTATGGTTTGTTTTCTATTGATGTGACACTAAGCAGAGAGTGGCGCAAATCACTTTCATGGAAAGGGGTTGAAAATCTTCCAAAAAACTGCTAGTTTCCTGAAATCTCAGCACACATTTTTTCACCCAATGTTGATGACACTTTCAGGTAATGATCAGCACCCCAATCCCACTTGGCTCACCAAATTTCGTTCTTCTAGGTTAAACCATTCATTGGCACTAACAGTTTTAATTTTTAGGTTTCACTCTGTTTTCTCCTATATGGATACATGTAGTTGGAACTCTAAATCAAACACGGTTTGTGCTAGCTCTTTGAAACTTGACACAATAAAGTAGCTCCAAGTTCTATCTCTATGGTTTGTTTCCTATTGATGTAGCCCTAAGCAGAGACTGGCGCAAATCCCTTTCATGGAAAGGGGTTGCCATCTTCCAAAAAACTACGAGTTTCCTGAAATCTCAGCACATATTTTTTCATCCAATCTTGATGACACTTTCAGGTAATGATCAGTACCCCAATCCCACTTGGCTCACCAAATTTCGTTCTTCTAGGTTAAACCGTTCGTTGGCAGTAACAGTTTTAATTTTTAGGTTTCACTCTGTTTTCTCCTATATGGATACATGTTGTTGGAACTCTAAATCAAACACGGTTTTTGCTAGCTCTTTGAAACTTGACACAATAAAGTAGCTCCAAGTTCTATCTCTATGGTTTGTTTCCTATAGATGTAGCCCTAAGCAGAGACTGGCGCAAATCACTTTCATTTAAAGGGGTTGCCAAGCTTCCAAAAAACTACGAGTTTCCTGAAATCTCAGCACACATTTTTTCACCCAATCTTGATGACACTTTCAGGTAATGATCAGCACCCCAATCCCACTTGGCTCACCAAATTTCGTTCTTCTAGGTTAAAACGTTCGTTGGCAGTAACAGTTTTAATTTTTAGGTTTCACTCTGTTTTCTCCTATATGGATACGTGTAGTTGGAACTCTAAATCAAACACGGTTTGTGCTAGCTCTTTGAAACTTGACACAATAAAGTAGCTCCAAGTTCTATCTCTGTGGTTTGTTTTCTATTGATGTGACACTAAGCAGAGACTGGCGCAAATCACTTTCATGGAAAGGGGTTGACAATCTTCCAAAAAACTGCTAGTTTCCTGAAATCTCAGCACACATTTTTTCACCCAATCTTGATGACACTTTCAGGTAATGATCAGCACCCCAATCCCACTTGGCTCACCAAATTTCGTTCTTCTAGGTTAAACCGTTCGTTGGCTGTAACAGTTTTAATTTTTAGGTTTCACTCTGTTTTCTCCTATATGGATACATGTAGTTGAAACTCTAAATCAAACACGGTTTGTGCTAGCTCCTTGAAACTTGACACAATAAAGTAGCTCCAAGTTCTATCTCTATGGTTTGTTTCCTATTGATGTAGCCCTAAGCAGAGACTGGCGCAAATCACTTTCATGGAAAGGGGTTGCCAGGCTTCCAAAAAACTACGAGTTTCCTGAAATCTCAGCACACATTTTTTCACCCAATCTTGATGACACTTTCAGGTAATGATCAGTACAACACATCCCACTTGGGTCACCAAGTTTCTTTCTTTTAGGATAAACCGTTCTTTGGCGCTAACAGTTTTAATTTTTAGGTTTCACTCTGTTTTCTCCTATATGGATACATGTAGTTGGAACTCTAAATGAAACACGGTTTGTGCTAGCTCTTTGAAACTTGACACAATAAAGTAGCTCCAAGATCTATCTCTATGGTTTGTTTCCTATTGATGTAGCCCTAAGCAGAGACTGGCGCAAATCACTTTCATGGAAAGGGGTTGACAATCTTCCAAAAAACTAAGAGTTTCCTGAAATCTCAGCACACATTTTTTCACCCAATCTTGATGACACTTTCAGGTAATGATCAGCACCCCAATCCCACTTGGCTCACCAAATTTCGTTCTTCTAGGTTAAACGGTTCGTTGGCAGTAACAGTTTTAATTTTTAGGTTTCACTCTGTTTTCTTCTATATGGATACATGTAGTTGGAACTCTAAATCAAACACGGTTTGTGCCAGCTCTTTGAAACTTGACACAATAAAGTAGCTCCAAGTTCTATCTCTATGGTTTGTTTCCTATTGATGTAGCCCTAAGCAGAGACTGGCGCAAATCCCTTTCATGGAAAGGGGTTGCCATCTTCCAAAAAACTACGAGTTTCCTGAAATCTCAGCACACATATTTTCATCCAATCTTGATGACACTTTCAGGTAATGATCAGTACCCCAATCCCACTTGGCTAACCAAATTTTGTTCTTCTAGGTTAAACCGTTCGTTGGCAGTAACAGTTTTAATTTTTAGGTTTCACTCTGTTTTCTCCTATATGGATACATGTTGTTGGAACTCTAAATCAAACACGGTTTTTGCTAGCTCTTTGAAACTTGACACAATAAAGTAGCTCCAAGTTCTATCTCTAAGGTTTGTTTCCTATTGATGTAGCCCTAAGCAGAGACTGGCGCAAATCACTTTCATTTAAAGGGGTTGCCAAGCTTCCAAAAAACTACGAGTTTCCTGAAATCTCAGCACACATTTTTTCTCCCAATCTTGATGACACTTTCAGGTAATGATCAGTACAACAAATCCCACTTGGGTCACCAAGTTTCGTTCTTCTAGGTTAAACCGTTCGTTGGCAGTAACAGTTTTAATTTTTAGGTTTCACTGTGTTTTCTCCTATATGGATACATGTATTTGGAACTCTAAATCAAACACGGTTTGTGCTAGCTCTTTGAAACTTGACACAATAAAGTAGCTCCATGTCTATCTCTATGGTTTGTTTCCTATTGATGTAGCCCTAAGCAGAGACTGGCGCAAATCACTTTCATGGAAAGGGGTTGACAATCTTCCAAAAAACTAAGAGTTTCCTGAAATCTCAGCACACATTTTTTCCCCCAATCTTGATGACACTTTCAGGTAATGATCAGCACCCCAATCCCATTTGGCTCAATAAATTTCATTCTTCTAGGTTAAACCGTTCGTTGGCAGTAACAGTTTTAATTTTTAGGTTTCACTCTGTTTTCTCCTATATGGATACATGTAGTTGGAACTCTAAATCAAACACGGTTTGTGCTAGCTCTTTGAAACTTGACACAATAAAGTAGCTCCAAGTTCTATCTCTATGGTTTGTGTCCTATTGATGTAGCCCTAAGCAGAGACTGGCGCAAATCACTTTCATGGAAAGGGGTTGCCAATCTTCCAAAAAACTGCTAGTTTCCTGAAATCTCAGCACACATTTTTTCACCCAATCTTGATGACACTTTCAGGTAATGATCAGTACCCCAATCCCACTTGGCTCACCAAATTTCGTTCTTCTAGGTTAAACCGTTCGTTGGCAGTAACAGTTTTAATTTTTAGGTTTCACTCTGTTTTCTCCTATATGGATACATGTATTTGGAACTCTAAATCAAACACGGTTTGTGCTAGCTCTTTGAAACTTGACACAATGAAGTAGCTCCATGTCTATCTCTATGGTTTGTTTCCTATTGATGTAGCCCTAAGCAGAGACTGGCGCAAATCACTTTCATGGAAAGGGGTTGACAATCTTCCAAAAAACTACGAGTTTCCTGAAATCTCAGCACACATTTTTTCCCCCAATCTGGATGTCACTTTCAGGTAATGATCAGCACCCCAATCCCACTTGGCTCACCAAATTTCATTCTTCTAGGTTAAACCGTTCCTTGGCAGTAACAGTTTTAATTTTTAGGTTTCACTCTGTTTTCTCCTATATGGATACATGTAGTTGGAACTCTAAATCAAACACGGTTTGTGCTAGCTCTTTGAAACTTGACACAATAAAGTAGCTCCAAGTTCTATCTCTATGGTTTGTTTTCTATTGATGTGACACTAAGCAGAGAGTGGCGCAAATCACTTTCATGGAAAGGGGTTGAAAATCTTCCAAAAAACTGCTAGTTTCCTGAAATCTCAGCACACATTTTTTCACCCAATGTTGATGACACTTTCAGGTAATGATCAGCACCCCAATCCCACTTGGCTCACCAAATTTCGTTCTTCTAGGTTAAACCATTCATTGGCACTAACAGTTTTAATTTTTAGGTTTCACTCTGTTTTTTCCTATATGGATACATGTAGTTGGAACTCTAAATCAAACACGGTTTGTGCTAGCTCTTTGAAACTTGACACAATAAAGTAGCTCCAAGTTCTATATCTATGGTTTGTTTCCTATTGATGTAGCCCTAAGCAGAGACTGGCGCAAATCCCTTTCATGGAAAGGGGTTGCCATCTTCCAAAAAACTACGAGTTTCCTGAAATCTCAGCACATATTTTTTCATCCAATCTTGATGACACTTTCAGGTAATGATCAGTACCCCAATCCCACTTGGCTCACCAAATTTCGTTCTTCTAGGTTAAACCGTTCGTTGGCAGTAACAGTTTTAATTTTTAGGTTTCACTCTGTTTTCTCCTATATGGATACATGTTGTTGGAACTCTAAATCAAACACGGTTTTTGCTAGCTCTTTGAAACTTGACACAATAAAGTAGCTCCAAGTTCTATCTCTATGGTTTGTTTCCTATAGATGTAGCCCTAAGCAGAGACTGGCGCAAATCACTTTCATTTAAAGGGGTTGCCAAGCTTCCAAAAAACTCCGAGTTTCCTGAAATCTCAGCACACATTTTTTCACCCAATCTTGATGACACTTTCAGGTAATGATCAGCACCCCAATCCCACTTGGCTCACCAAATTTCGTTCTTCTAGGTTAAACCGTTCGTTGGCACTAACAGTTTTAATTTTTAGGTTTCACTGTGTTTTGTCCTATATGGATACGTGTAGTTGGAACTCTAAATCAAACACGGTTTGTGCTAGCTCTTTGAAACTTGACACAATAAAGTAGCTCCAAGTTCTATCTCTGTGGTTTGTTTTCTATTGATGTGACACTAAGCAGAGACTGGCGCAAATCACTTTCATGGAAAGGGGTTGACAATCTTCCAAAAAACTAAGAGTTTCCTGAAATCTCAGCACACATTTTTTCACCCAATCTTGATGACACTTTCAGGTAATGATCAGCACCCGAATCCCACTTGGCTCACCAAATTTCGTTCTTCTAGGTTAAACCGTTCGTTGGCTGTAACAGTTTTAATTTTTAGGTTTCACTCTGTTTTCTCCTATATGGATACATGTAGTTGAAACTCTAAATCAAACACGGTTTGTGCTAGCTCCTTGAAACTTGACACAATAAAGTAGCTCCAAGTTCTATCTCTATGGTTTGTTTCCTATTGATGTAGCCCTAAGCAGAGACTGGCGCAAATCACTTTCATGGAAAGGGGTTGCCAGGCTTCCAAAAAACTACGAGTTTCCTGAAATCTCAGCACACATTTTTTCACCCAATCTTGATGACACTTTCAGGTAATGATCAGTACAACACATCCCACTTGGGTCACCAAGTTTCTTTCTTTTAGGATAAACCGTTCTTTGGCGCTAACAGTTTTAATTTTTAGGTTTCACTCTGTTTTCTCCTATATGGATACATGTAGTTGGAACTCTAAATGAAACACGGTTTGTGCTAGCTCTTTGAAACTTGACACAATAAAGTAGCTCCAAGATCTATCTCTATGGTTTGTTTCCTATTGATGTAGCCCTAAGCAGAGACTGGCGCAAATCACTTTCATGGAAAGGGGTTGACAATCTTCCAAAAAACTAAGAGTTTCCTGAAATCTCAGCACACATTTTTTCACCCAATCTTGATGACACTTTCAGGTAATGATCAGCACCCCAATCCCACTTGGCTCACCAAATTTCGTTCTTCTAGGTTAAACGGTTCGTTGGCAGTAACAGTTTTAATTTTTAGGTTTCACTCTGTTTTCTTCTATATGGATACATGTAGTTGGAACTCTAAATCAAACACGGTTTGTGCCAGCTCTTTGAAACTTGACACAATAAAGTAGCTCCAAGTTCTATCTCTATGGTTTGTTTCCTATTGATGTAGCCCTAAGCAGAGACTGGCGCAAATCCCTTTCATGGAAAGGGGTTGCCATCTTCCAAAAAACTACGAGTTTCCTGAAATCTCAGCACACATATTTTCATCCAATCTTGATGACACTTTCAGGTAATGATCAGTACCCCAATCCCACTTGGCTAACCAAATTTTGTTCTTCTAGGTTAAACCGTTCGTTGGCAGTAACAGTTTTAATTTTTAGGTTTCACTCTGTTTTCTCCTATATGGATACATGTTGTTGGAACTCTAAATCAAACACGGTTTTTGCTAGCTCTTTGAAACTTGACACAATAAAGTAGCTCCAAGTTCTATCTCTAAGGTTTGTTTCCTATTGATGTAGCCCTAAGCAGAGACTGGCGCAAATCACTTTCATTTAAAGGGGTTGCCAAGCTTCCAAAAAACTACGAGTTTCCTGAAATCTCAGCACACATTTTTTCTCCCAATCTTGATGACACTTTCAGGTAATGATCAGTACAACAAATCCCACTTGGGTCACCAAGTTTCGTTCTTCTAGGTTAAACCGTTCGTTGGCAGTAACAGTTTTAATTTTTAGGTTTCACTGTGTTTTCTCCTATATGGATACATGTATTTGGAACTCTAAATCAAACACGGTTTGTGCTAGCTCTTTGAAACTTGACACAATAAAGTAGCTCCATGTCTATCTCTATGGTTTGTTTCCTATTGATGTAGCCCTAAGCAGAGACTGGCGCAAATCACTTTCATGGAAAGGGGTTGACAATCTTCCAAAAAACTAAGAGTTTCCTGAAATCTCAGCACACATTTTTTCCCCCAATCTTGATGACACTTTCAGGTAATGATCAGCACCCCAATCCCACTTGGCTCAATAAATTTCATTCTTCTAGGTTAAACCGTTCGTTGGCAGTAACAGTTTTAATTTTTAGGTTTCACTCTGTTTTCTCCTATATGGATACATGTAGTTGGAACTCTAAATCAAACACGGTTTGTGCTAGCTCTTTGAAACTTGACACAATAAAGTAGCTCCAAGTTCTATCTCTATGGTTTGTGTCCTATTGATGTAGCCCTAAGCAGAGACTGGCGCAAATCACTTTCATGGAAAGGGGTTGCCAATCTTCCAAAAAACTGCTAGTTTCCTGAAATCTCAGCACACATTTTTTCACCCAATCTTGATGACACTTTCAGGTAATGATCAGTACCCCAATCCCACTTGGCTCACCAAATTTCGTTCTTCTAGGTTAAACCGTTCGTTGGCAGTAACAGTTTTAATTTTTAGGTTTCACTCTGTTTTCTCCTATATGGATACATGTATTTGGAACTCTAAATCAAACACGGTTTGTGCTAGCTCTTTGAAACTTGACACAATGAAGTAGCTCCATGTCTATCTCTATGGTTTGTTTCCTATTGATGTAGCCCTAAGCAGAGACTGGCGCAAATCACTTTCATGGAAAGGGGTTGACAATCTTCCAAAAAACTACGAGTTTCCTGAAATCTCAGCACACATTTTTTCCCCCAATCTGGATGACACTTTCAGGTAATGATCAGCACCCCAATCCCACTTGGCTCACCAAATTTCATTCTTCTAGGTTAAACCGTTCCTTGGCAGTAACAGTTTTAATTTTTAGGTTTCACTCTGTTTTCTCCTATATGGATACATGTAGTTGGAACTCTAAATCAAACACGGTTTGTGCTAGCTCTTTGAAACTTGACACAATAAAGTAGCTCCAAGTTCTATCTCTATGGTTTGTTTTCTATTGATGTGACACTAAGCAGAGAGTGGCGCAAATCACTTTCATGGAAAGGGGTTGAAAATCTTCCAAAAAACTGCTAGTTTCCTGAAATCTCAGCACACATTTTTTCACCCAATGTTGATGACACTTTCAGGTAATGATCAGCACCCCAATCCCACTTGGCTCACCAAATTTCGTTCTTCTAGGTTAAACCATTCATTGGCACTAACAGTTTTAATTTTTAGGTTTCACTCTGTTTTCTCCTATATGGATACATGTAGTTGGAACTCTAAATCAAACACGGTTTGTGCTAGCTCTTTGAAACTTGACACAATAAAGTAGCTCCAAGTTCTATATCTATGGTTTGTTTCCTATTGATGTAGCCCTAAGCAGAGACTGGCGCAAATCCCTTTCATGGAAAGGGGTTGCCATCTTCCAAAAAACTACGAGTTTCCTGAAATCTCAGCACATATTTTTTCATCCAATCTTGATGACACTTTCAGGTAATGATCAGTACCCCAATCCCACTTGGCTCACCAAATTTCGTTCTTCTAGGTTAAACCGTTCGTTGGCAGTAACAGTTTTAATTTTTAGGTTTCACTCTGTTTTCTCCTATATGGATACATGTTGTTGGAACTCTAAATCAAACACGGTTTTTGCTAGCTCTTTGAAACTTGACACAATAAAGTAGCTCCAAGTTCTATCTCTATGGTTTGTTTCCTATAGATGTAGCCCTAAGCAGAGACTGGCGCAAATCACTTTCATTTAAAGGGGTTGCCAAGCTTCCAAAAAACTCCGAGTTTCCTGAAATCTCAGCACACATTTTTTCACCCAATCTTGATGACACTTTCAGGTAATGATCAGCACCCCAATCCCACTTGGCTCACCAAATTTCGTTCTTCTAGGTTAAACCGTTCGTTGGCACTAACAGTTTTAATTTTTAGGTTTCACTGTGTTTTGTCCTATATGGATACGTGTAGTTGGAACTCTAAATCAAACACGGTTTGTGCTAGCTCTTTGAAACTTGACACAATAAAGTAGCTCCAAGTTCTATCTCTGTGGTTTGTTTTCTATTGATGTGACACTAAGCAGAGACTGGCGCAAATCACTTTCATGGAAAGGGGTTGACAATCTTCCAAAAAACTAAGAGTTTCCTGAAATCTCAGCACACATTTTTTCACCCAATCTTGATGACACTTTCAGGTAATGATCAGCACCCGAATCCCACTTGGCTCACCAAATTTCGTTCTTCTAGGTTAAACCGTTCGTTGGCTGTAACAGTTTTAATTTTTAGGTTTCACTCTGTTTTCTCCTATATGGATACATGTAGTTGGAACTCTAAATGAAACACGGTTTGTGCTAGCTCTTTGAAACTTGACACAATAAAGTAGCTCCAAGATCTATCTCTATGGTTTGTTTCCTATTGATGTAGCCCTAAGCAGAGACTGGCGCAAATCACTTTCATGGAAAGGGGTTGACAATCTTCCAAAAAACTAAGAGTTTCCTGAAATCTCAGCACACATTTTTTCACCCAATCTTGATGACACTTTCAGGTAATGATCAGTACCCCAATCCCACTTGACTCACCAAATTTCGTTCTTCTAGGTTAAACCGTTCGTTGGCAGTAACAGTTTTAATTTTTAGGTTTCACTCTGTTTTCTCCTATATGGATACATGTTGTTGGAACTCTAAATCAAACACGGTTTGTGCTAGCTCTTTGAAACTTGACACAATAAAGTAGCTCCAAGTTCTATCTCTATGGTTTGTTTCCTATTGATGTAGCCCTAAGCAGAGACTGGTGCAAATCACTTTCATTTAAAGGGGTTGCCAAACTTCCAAAAAACTACGAGTTTCCTGAAATCTCAGCACACATTTTTTCACCCAATCTTGATGACACTTTCAGGTAATGATCAGTACAACAAATCCCACTTGGGTCACCAAGTTTCGTTCTTCTAGGTTAAACCGTTCGTTGGCAGTAACAGTTTTAATTTTTAGGTTTCACTGTGTTGTCTCCTATGTGGATACATGTATTTGGAACTCTAAATCAAACACGGTTTGTGCTAGCTCTTTGAAACTTGACACAATAAAGTAGCTCCATGTCTATCTCTATGGTTTGTTTCCTATTGATGTAGCCCTAAGCAGAGACTGGCGCAAATCACTTTCATGGAAAGGGGTTGACAATCTTCCAAAAAACTAAGAGTTTCCTGAAATCTCAGCACACATTTTTTCACCCAATCTTGATGACACTTTCAGGTAATGATCAGTACCCCAATCCCACTTGACTCACCAAATTTCGTTCTTCTAGGTTAAACCGTTCGTTGGCAGTAACAGTTTTAATTTTTAGGTTTCACTCTGTTTTCTCCTATATGGATACATGTAGTTGGAACTCTAAATCAAACACGGTTTGTGCTAGCTCTTTGAAACTTGACACAATAAAGTAGCTCCAAGTTCTATCTCTATGGTTTGTTTCCTATTGATGTAGCCCTAAGCAGAGACTGGTGAAAATCACTTTCATTTAAAGGGGTTGCCAAGCTTCCAAAATACTACGAGTTTCCTGAAATCTCAGCACACATTTTTTCACCCAATCTTGATGACACTTTCAGGTAATGATCAGTACAACCAATCCCACTTGGGTCACCAAGTTTCGTTCTTCTAGGTTAAACCGTTCGTTGGCAGTAACAGTTTTAATTTTTAGGTTTCACTGTGTTTTCTCCTATGTGGATACATGTATTTGGAACGCTAAATCAAACACGGTTTGTGCTAGCTCTTTGAAACATGACACAATAAAGTAGCTCCATGTCTATCTCTATGGTTTGTTTCCTATTGATGTAGCCCTAAGCAGTGACTGGCGCAAATCACTTTCATGGAAAGGGGTTGACAATCTTCCAAAAAACTAAGAGTTTCCTGAAATCTCAGCACACATTTTTTCCCCCAATCTGGATGACACTTTCAGGTAATGATCAGCACCCCAATCCCACTTGGCTCACCAAATTTCATTCTTCTAGGTTAAACCGTTCCTTGGCAGTAACAGATTTAATTTTTAGGTTTCACTCTGTTTTCTCCTATATGGATACATGTAGTTGGAACTCTAAATCAAACACGGTTTGTGCTAGCTCTTTGAAACTTGACACAATAAAGTAGCTCCAAGTTCTATCTCTATGGTTTGTTTTCTATTGATGTGACACTAAGCAGAGAGTGGCGCAAATCACTTTCATGGAAAGGGGTTGAAAATCTTCCAAAAAACTGCTAGTTTCCTGAAATCTCAGCACACATTTTTTCACCCAATGTTGATGACACTTTCAGGTAATGATCAGCACCCCAATCCCACTTGGCTCACCAAATTTCGTTCTTCTAGGTTAAACCATTCGTTGGCATTAACAGTTTTAATTTTTAGGTTTCACTCTGTTTTCTCCTATATGGATACATGTAGTTGGAACTCTAAATCAAACACGGTTTGTGCTAGCTCTTTGAAACTTGACACAATAAAGTAGCTCCAAGTTCTATCTCTATGGTTTGTTTCCTATTGATGTAGCCCTAAGCAGAGACTGGCGCAAATCCCTTTCATGGAAAGGGGTTGCCATCTTCCAAAAAACTACGAGTTTCCTGAAATCTCAGCACATATTTTTTCATCCAATCTTGATGACACTTTCAGGTAATGATCAGTACCCCAATCCCACTTGGCTCACCAAATTTCGTTCTTCTAGGTTAAACCGTTCGTCGGCAGTAACAGTTTTAATTTTTAGGTTTCACTCTGTTTTCTCCTATATGGATACATGTTGTTGGAACTCTAAATCAAACACGGTTTGTGCTAGCTCTTTGAAACTTGACACAATAAAGTAGCTCCAAGTTCTATCTCTATGGTTTGTTTCCTATAGATGTAGACCTAAGCAGAGACTGGCGCAAATCACTTTCATTTAAAGGGGTTGCCAAGCTTCCAAAAAACTACGAGTTTCCTGAAATCTCAGCACACATTTTTTCACCCAATCTTGATGACACTTTCAGGTAATGATCAGCACCCCAATCCCACTTGGCTCACCAAATTTCGTTCTTCTAGGTTAAACCGTTCGTTGGCACTAACAGTTTTAATTTTTAGGTTTCACTGTGTTTTCTCCTATATGGATACATGTATTTGGAACTCTAAATCAAACACGGTTTGTGCTAGCTCTTTGAAACTTGACACAATAAAGTACCTCCATGTCTATCTCTATGGTTTGTTTCCTATTGATGTAGCCCTAAGCAGAGACTGGCGCAAATCACTTTCATGGAAAGGGGTTGCCAATCTTCCAAAAAACTGCGAGTTGCCTGAAATCTCAGCACACGTTTTTTCACCCAATCTTGATGACACTTTCAGGTAATGATCAGCACCCCAATCCCACTTGGCTCACCAAATTTCATTCTTCTAGGTTAAACCGTTCGTTGGCAGTAACAGTTTTAATTTTTAGGTTTCACTCTGTTTTCTCCTATATGGATACGTGTAGTTGGAACTCTAAATCAAACACGGTTTGTGCTAGCTCTTTGAAACTTGACACCATAAAGTAGCTCCATGTTCTATCTCTATGGTTTGTTTCCTATTGATGTAGCCCTAAGCAGAGACTGGTGCAAATCACTTTCATTTAAAGGGGTTGCCAAGCTTCCAAAAAACTACGAGTTTCCTGAAATCTCAGCACACATTTTTTCACCCAATCTTGATGACACTTTCAGGTAATGATCAGTACAACACATCCCACTTGGGTCACCAAGTTTCTTTCTTTTAGGATAAACCGTTCTTTGGCGCTAACAGTTTTAATTTTTAGGTTTCACTCTGTTTTCTCCTATATGGATACATGTAGTTGGAACTCTAAATGAAACACGGTTTGTGCTAGCTCTTTGAAACTTGACACAATAAAGTAGCTCCAAGATCTATCTCTATGGTTTGTTTCCTATTGATGTAGCCCTAAGCAGAGACTGGCGCAAATCACTTTCATGGAAAGGGGTTGACAATCTTCCAAAAAACTAAGAGTTTCCTGAAATCTCAGCACCCATTTTTTCACCCAATCTTGATGACACTTTCAGGTAATGATCAGTACCCCAATCCCACTTGACTCACCAAATTTCGTTCTTCTAGGTTAAACCGTTCGTTGGCAGTAACAGTTTTAATTTTTAGGTTTCACTCTGTTTTCTCCTATATGGATACATGTTGTTGGAACTCTAAATCAAACACGGTTTGTGCTAGCTCTTTGAAACTTGACACAATAAAGTAGCTCCAAGTTCTATCTCTATGGTTTGTTTCCTATTGATGTAGCCCTAAGCAGAGACTGGTGCAAATCACTTTCATTTAAAGGGGTTGCCAAGCTTCCAAAAAACTACGAGTTTCCTGAAATCTCAGCACACATTTTTTCACCCAATCTTGATGACACTTTCAGGTAATGATCAGTACAACAAATCCCACTTGGGTCACCAAGTTTCGTTCTTCTAGGTTAAACCGTTCGTTGGCAGTAACAGTTTTAATTTTTAGGTTTCACTGTGTTTTCTCCTATGTGGATACATGTATTTGGAACGCTAAATCAAACACGGTTTGTGCTAGCTCTTTGAAACTTGACACAATAAAGTAGCTCCATATCTATCTCTATGGTTTGTTTCCTATTGATGTAGCCCTAAGCAGTGACTGGCGCAAATCACTTTCATGGAAAGGGGTTGACAATCTTCCAAAAAACTAAGAGTTTCCTGAAATCTCAGCACACATTTTTTCCCCCAATCTGGATGACACTTTCAGGTAATGATCAGCACCCCAATCCCACTTGGCTCACCAAATTTCATTCTTCTAGGTTAAACCGTTCCTTGGCAGTAACAGATTTAATTTTTAGGTTTCACTCTGTTTTCTCCTATATGGATACATGTAGTTGGAACTCTAAATCAAACACGGTTTGTGCTAGCTCTTTGAAACTTGACACAATAAAGTAGCTCCAAGTTCTATCTCTATGGTTTGTTTTCTATTGATGTGACACTAAGCAGAGAGTGGCGCAAATCACTTTCATGGAAAGGGGTTGAAAATCTTCCAAAAAACTGCTAGTTTCCTGAAATCTCAGCACACATTTTTTCACCCAATGTTGATGACACTTTCAGGTAATGATCAGCACCCCAATCCCACTTGGCTCACCAAATTTCGTTCTTCTAGGTTAAACCATTCATTGGCACTAACAGTTTTAATTTTTAGGTTTCACTCTGTTTTCTCCTATATGGATACATGTAGTTGGAACTCTAAATCAAACACGGTTTGTGCTAGCTCTTTGAAACTTGACACAATAAAGTAGCTCCAAGTTCTATCTCTATGGTTTGTTTCCTATTGATGTAGCCCTAAGCAGAGACTGGCGCAAATCCCTTTCATGGAAAGGGGTTGCCATCTTCCAAAAAACTACGAGTTTCCTGAAATCTCAGCACATATTTTTTCATCCAATCTTGATGACACTTTCAGGTAATGATCAGTACCCCAATCCCACTTGGCTCACCAAATTTCGTTCTTCTAGGTTAAACCGTTCGTTGGCAGTAACAGTTTTAATTTTTAGGTTTCACTCTGTTTTCTCCTATATGGATACATGTTGTTGGAACTCTAAAACAAACACGGTTTTTGCTAGCTCTTTGAAACTTGAAACAATAAAGTAGCTCCAAGTTCTATCTCTATGGTTTGTTTCCTATAGATGTAGCCCTAAGCAGAGACTGGCGCAAATCACTTTCATTTAAAGGGGTTGCCAAGCTTCCAAAAAACTACGAGTTTCCTGAAATCTCAGCACACATATTTTCACCCAATCTTGATGACACTTTCAGGTAATGATCAGCACCCCAATCCCACTTGGCTCACCAAATTACGTTCTTCTAGGTTAAACAGTTCGTTGGCACTAACAGTTTTAATTTTTAGGTTTCACTGTGTTTTCTCCTATATGGATACGTGTAGTTGGAACTCTAAATCAAACACGGTTTGTGCTAGCTCTTTGAAACTTGACACAATAAAGTAGCTCCAAGTTCTATCTCTGTGGTTTGTTTTCTATTGATGTGACACTAAGCAGAGACTGGCGCAAATCACTTTCATGGAAAGGGGTTGACAATCTTCCAAAAAACTGCTAGTTTCCTGAAATCTCAGCACACATTTTTTCACCCAATCTTGATGACACTTTCAGGTAATGATCAGCACCCGAATCCCACTTGGCTCACCAAATTTCGTTCTTCTAGGTTAAACCGTTCGTTGGCTGTAACAGTTTTAATTTTTAGGTTTCACTCTGTTTTCTCCTATATGGATACATGTAGTTGAAACTCTAAATCAAACACGGTTTGTGCTAGCTCCTTGAAACTTGACACAATAAAGTAGCTCCAAGTTCTATCTCTATGGTTTGTTTCCTATTGATGTAGCCCTAAGCAGAGACTGGCGCAAATCACTTTCATGGAAAGGGGTTGACAATCTTCCAAAAAACTAAGAGTTTCCTGAAATCTCAGCACACATTTTTTCACCCAATCTTGATGACACTTTCAGGTAATGATCAGCACCCCAATCCCACTTGGCTCTCCAAATTTCGTTCTTCTAGGTTAAACGGTTCGTTGGCAGTAACAGTTTTAATTTTTAGGTTTCACTCTGTTTTCTTCTATATGGATACATGTAGTTGGAACTCTAAATCAAACACGGTTTGTGCCAGCTCTTTGAAACTTGACACAATAAAGTAGCTCCAAGTTCTATCTCTATGGTTTGTTTCCTATTGATGTAGCCCTAAGCAGAGACTGGCGCAAATCCCTTTCATGGAAAGGGGTTGCCATCTTCCAAAAAACTACGAGTTTCCTGAAATCTCAGCACACATATTTTCATCCAATCTTGATGACACTTTCAGGTAATGATCAGTACAACAAATCCCACTTGGGTCACCAAGTTTCGTTCTTCTAGGTTAAACCGTTCGTTGGCAGTAACAGTTTTAATTTTTAGGTTTCACTGTGTTTTCTCTTATATGGATACATGTATTTGGAACTCTAAATCAAACACGGTTTGTGCTAGCTCTTTGAAACTTGACACAATAAAGTAGCTCCATGTCTATCTCTATGGTTTGTTTCCTATTGATGTAGCCCTAAGCAGAGACTGGCGCAAATCACTTTCATGGAAAGGGGTTGACAATCTTCCAAAAAACTAAGAGTTTCCTGAAATCTCAGCACACATTTTTTCCCCCAATCTTGATGACACTTTCAGGTAATGATCAGCACCCCAATCCCACTTGGCTCAATAAATTTCATTCTTCTAGGTTAAACCGTTCGTTGGCAGTAACAGTTTTAATTTTTAGGTTTCACTCTGTTTTCTCCTATATGGATACATGTAGTTGGAACTCTAAATCAAACACGGTTTGTGCTAGCTCTTTGAAACTTGACACAATAAAGTAGCTCCAAGTTCTATCTCTATGGTTTGTGTCCTATTGATGTAGCCCTAAGCAGAGACTGGCGCAAATCACTTTCATGGAAAGGGGTTGACAATCTTCCAAAAAACTGCTAGTTTCCTGAAATCTCAGCACACATTTTTTCACCAAATCTTGATGACACTTTCAGGTAATGATCAGTACTCCAATCCCACTTGGCTAACCAAATTTCGTTCTTCTAGGTTAAACCGTTCGTTGGCAGTAACAGTTTTAATTTTTAGGTTTCACTCTGTTTTCTCCTATATGGATACATGTAGTTGGAACTCTAAATCAAACACGGTTTGTGCTAGCTCTTTGAAACTTGACACAATAAAGTAGCTCCAAGTTCTATCTCTATGGTTTGTTTCCTATTGATGTAGCCCTAAGCAGAGACTGGCGCAAATCCCTTTCATAGAAAGGGGTTGCCATCTTCCAAAAAACTACGAGTTTCCTGAAATCTCAGCACATATTTTTTCATCCAATCTTGATGACACTTTCAGGTAATGATCAGTACCCCAATCCCACTTGGCTCACCAAATTTCGTTCTTCTAGGTTAAACCGTTCGTTGGCAGTAACAGTTTTAATTTTTAGGTTTCACTCTGTTTTCTCCTATATGGATACATGTTGTTGGAACTCTAAATCAAACACGGTTTTTGCTAGCTCTTTGAAACTTGACACAATAAAGTAGCTCCAAGTTCTATCTCTATGGTTTGTTTCCTATAGATGTAGCCCTAAGCAGAGACTGGCGCAAATCACTTTCATTTAAAGGGGTTGCCAAGCTTCCAAAAAACTACGAGTTTCCTGAAATCTCAGCACACATTTTTTCACCCAATCTTGATGACACTTTCAGGTAATGATCAGCACCCCAATCCCACTTGGCTCACCAAATTTCGTTCTTCTAGGTTAAACCGTTCGTTGGCACTAACAGTTTTAATTTTTAGGTTTCACTGTGTTTTCTCCTATATGGATACGTGTAGTTGGAACTCTAAATCAAACACGGTTTGTGCTAGCTCTTTGAAACTTGACACAATAAAGTAGCTCCAAGATCTATCTCTGTGGTTTGTTTTCTATTGATGTGACACTAAGCAGAGACTGGCGCAAATCACTTTCATGGAAAGGGGTTGACAATCTTCCAAAAAACTGCTAGTTTCCTGAAATCTCAGCACACATTTTTTCACCCAATCTTGATGACACTTTCAGGTAATGATCAGCACCCGAATCCCACTTGGCTCACCAAATTTTGTTCTTCTAGGTTAAACCGTTCGTTGGCTGTAACAGTTTTAATTTTTAGGTTTCACTCTGTTTTCTCCTATATGGATACATGTAGTTGAAACTCTAAATCAAACACGGTTTGTGCTAGCTCCTTGAAACTTGACACAATAAAGTAGCTCCAAGTTCTATCTCTATGGTTTGTTTCCTATTGATGTAGCCCTAAGCAGAGACTGGCGCAAATCACTTTCATGGAAAGGGGTTGCCAGGCTTCCAAAAAACTACGAGTTTCCTGAAATCTCAGCACACATTTTTTCACCCAATCTTGATGACACTTTCAGGTAATGATCAGTACAACACATCCCACTTGGGTCACCAAGTTTCTTTCTTTTAGGATAAACCGTTCTTTGGCGCTAACAGTTTTAATTTTTAGGTTTCACTCTGTTTTCTCCTATATGGATACATGTAGTTGGAACTCTAAATGAAACACGGTTTGTGCTAGCTCTTTGAAACTTGACACAATAAAGTAGCTCCAAGATCTATCTCTATGGTTTGTTTCCTATTGATGTAGCCCTAAGCAGAGACTGGCGCAAATCACTTTCATGGAAAGGGGTTGACAATCTTCCAAAAAACTAAGAGTTTCCTGAAATCTCAGCACACATTTTTTCACCCAATCTTGATGACACTTTCAGGTAATGATCAGCACCCCAATCCCACTTGGCTCTCCAAATTTCGTTCTTCTAGGTTAAACGGTTCGTTGGCAGTAACAGTTTTAATTTTTAGGTTTCACTCTGTTTTCTTCTATATGGATACATGTAGTTGGAACTCTAAATCAAACACGGTTTGTGCCAGCACTTTGAAACTTGACACAATAAAGTAGCTCCAAGTTCTATCTCTATGGTTTGTTTCCTATTGATGTAGCCCTAAGCAGAGACTGGCGCAAATCCCTTTCATGGAAAGGGGTTGCCATCTTCCAAAAAACTACGAGTTTCCTGAAATCTCAGCACACATATTTTCATCCAATCTTGATGACACTTTCAGGTAATGATCAGTACAACAAATCCCACTTGGGTCACCAAGTTTCGTTCTTCTAGGTTAAACCGTTCGTTGGCAGTAACAGTTTTAATTTTTAGGTTTCACTGTGTTTTCTCCTATATGGATACATGTATTTGGAACTCTAAATCAAACACGGTTTGTGCTAGCTCTTTGAAACTTGACACAATAAAGTAGCTCCATGTCTATCTCTATGGTTTGTTTCCTATTGATGTAGCCCTAAGCAGAGACTGGCGCAAATCACTTTCATGGAAAGGGGTTGACAATCTTCCAAAAAACTAAGAGTTTCCTGAAATCTCAGCACACATTTTTTCCCCCAATCTTGATGACACTTTCAGGTAATGATCAGCACCCCAATCCCACTTGGCTCAATAAATTTCATTCTTCTAGGTTAAACCGTTCGATGGCAGTAACAGTTTTAATTTTTAGGTTTCACTCTGTTTTCTCCTATATGGATACATGTAGTTGGAACTCTAAATCAAACACGGTTTGTGCTAGCTCTTTGAAACTTGACACAATAAAGTAGCTCCAAGTTCTATCTCTATGGTTTGTGTCCTATTGATGTAGCCCTAAGCAGAGACTGGCGCAAATCACTTTCATGGAAAGGGGTTGACAATCTTCCAAAAAACTAAGAGTTTCCTGAAATCTCAGCACACATTTTTTCACCCAATCTTGATGACACTTTCAGGTAATGATCAGCACCCGAATCCCACTTGGCTCACCAAATTTCGTTCTTCTAGGTTAAACCGTTCGTTGGCTGTAACAGTTTTAATTTTTAGGTTTCACTCTGTTTTCTCCTATATGGATACATGTAGTTGGAACTCTAAATGAAACACGGTTTGTGCTAGCTCTTTGAAACTTGACACAATAAAGTAGCTCCAAGATCTATCTCTATGGTTTGTTTCCTATTGATGTAGCCCTAAGCAGAGACTGGCGCAAATCACTTTCATGGAAAGGGGTTGACAATCTTCCAAAAAACTAAGAGTTTCCTGAAATCTCAGCACACATTTTTTCACCCAATCTTGATGACACTTTCAGGTAATGATCAGTACCCCAATCCCACTTGACTCACCAAATTTCGTTCTTCTAGGTTAAACCGTTCGTTGGCAGTAACAGTTTTAATTTTTAGGTTTCACTCTGTTTTCTCCTATATGGATACATGTTGTTGGAACTCTAAATCAAACACGGTTTGTGCTAGCTCTTTGAAACTTGACACAATAAAGTAGCTCCAAGTTCTATCTCTATGGTTTGTTTCCTATTGATGTAGCCCTAAGCAGAGACTGGTGCAAATCACTTTCATTTAAAGGGGTTGCCAAACTTCCAAAAAACTACGAGTTTCCTGAAATCTCAGCACACATTTTTTCACCCAATCTTGATGACACTTTCAGGTAATGATCAGTACAACAAATCCCACTTGGGTCACCAAGTTTCGTTCTTCTAGGTTAAACCGTTCGTTGGCAGTAACAGTTTTAATTTTTAGGTTTCACTGTGTTGTCTCCTATGTGGATACATGTATTTGGAACTCTAAATCAAACACGGTTTGTGCTAGCTCTTTGAAACTTGACACAATAAAGTAGCTCCATGTCTATCTCTATGGTTTGTTTCCTATTGATGTAGCCCTAAGCAGAGACTGGCGCAAATCACTTTCATGGAAAGGGGTTGACAATCTTCCAAAAAACTAAGAGTTTCCTGAAATCTCAGCACACATTTTTTCACCCAATCTTGATGACACTTTCAGGTAATGATCAGTACCCCAATCCCACTTGACTCACCAAATTTCGTTCTTCTAGGTTAAACCGTTCGTTGGCAGTAACAGTTTTAATTTTTAGGTTTCACTCTGTTTTCTCCTATATGGATACATGTAGTTGGAACTCTAAATCAAACACGGTTTGTGCTAGCTCTTTGAAACTTGACACAATAAAGTAGCTCCAAGTTCTATCTCTATGGTTTGTTTCCTATTGATGTAGCCCTAAGCAGAGACTGGTGAAAATCACTTTCATTTAAAGGGGTTGCCAAGCTTCCAAAATACTACGAGTTTCCTGAAATCTCAGCACACATTTTTTCACCCAATCTTGATGACACTTTCAGGTAATGATCAGTACAACCAATCCCACTTGGGTCACCAAGTTTCGTTCTTCTAGGTTAAACCGTTCGTTGGCAGTAACAGTTTTAATTTTTAGGTTTCACTGTGTTTTCTCCTATGTGGATACATGTATTTGGAACGCTAAATCAAACACGGTTTGTGCTAGCTCTTTGAAACATGACACAATAAAGTAGCTCCATGTCTATCTCTATGGTTTGTTTCCTATTGATGTAGCCCTAAGCAGTGACTGGCGCAAATCACTTTCATGGAAAGGGGTTGACAATCTTCCAAAAAACTAAGAGTTTCCTGAAATCTCAGCACACATTTTTTCCCCCAATCTGGATGACACTTTCAGGTAATGATCAGCACCCCAATCCCACTTGGCTCACCAAATTTCATTCTTCTAGGTTAAACCGTTCCTTGGCAGTAACAGATTTAATTTTTAGGTTTCACTCTGTTTTCTCCTATATGGATACATGTAGTTGGAACTCTAAATCAAACACGGTTTGTGCTAGCTCTTTGAAACTTGACACAATAAAGTAGCTCCAAGTTCTATCTCTATGGTTTGTTTTCTATTGATGTGACACTAAGCAGAGAGTGGCGCAAATCACTTTCATGGAAAGGGGTTGAAAATCTTCCAAAAAACTGCTAGTTTCCTGAAATCTCAGCACACATTTTTTCACCCAATGTTGATGACACTTTCAGGTAATGATCAGCACCCCAATCCCACTTGGCTCACCAAATTTCGTTCTTCTAGGTTAAACCATTCGTTGGCATTAACAGTTTTAATTTTTAGGTTTCACTCTGTTTTCTCCTATATGGATACATGTAGTTGGAACTCTAAATCAAACACGGTTTGTGCTAGCTCTTTGAAACTTGACACAATAAAGTAGCTCCAAGTTCTATCTCTATGGTTTGTTTCCTATTGATGTAGCCCTAAGCAGAGACTGGCGCAAATCCCTTTCATGGAAAGGGGTTGCCATCTTCCAAAAAACTACGAGTTTCCTGAAATCTCAGCACATATTTTTTCATCCAATCTTGATGACACTTTCAGGTAATGATCAGTACCCCAATCCCACTTGGCTCACCAAATTTCGTTCTTCTAGGTTAAACCGTTCGTCGGCAGTAACAGTTTTAATTTTTAGGTTTCACTCTGTTTTCTCCTATATGGATACATGTTGTTGGAACTCTAAATCAAACACGGTTTGTGCTAGCTCTTTGAAACTTGACACAATAAAGTAGCTCCAAGTTCTATCTCTATGGTTTGTTTCCTATAGATGTAGACCTAAGCAGAGACTGGCGCAAATCACTTTCATTTAAAGGGGTTGCCAAGCTTCCAAAAAACTACGAGTTTCCTGAAATCTCAGCACACATTTTTTCACCCAATCTTGATGACACTTTCAGGTAATGATCAGCACCCCAATCCCACTTGGCTCACCAAATTTCGTTCTTCTAGGTTAAACCGTTCGTTGGCACTAACAGTTTTAATTTTTAGGTTTCACTGTGTTTTCTCCTATATGGATACATGTATTTGGAACTCTAAATCAAACACGGTTTGTGCTAGCTCTTTGAAACTTGACACAATAAAGTACCTCCATGTCTATCTCTATGGTTTGTTTCCTATTGATGTAGCCCTAAGCAGAGACTGGCGCAAATCACTTTCATGGAAAGGGGTTGCCAATCTTCCAAAAAACTGCGAGTTGCCTGAAATCTCAGCACACGTTTTTTCACCCAATCTTGATGACACTTTCAGGTAATGATCAGCACCCCAATCCCACTTGGCTCACCAAATTTCATTCTTCTAGGTTAAACCGTTCGTTGGCAGTAACAGTTTTAATTTTTAGGTTTCACTCTGTTTTCTCCTATATGGATACGTGTAGTTGGAACTCTAAATCAAACACGGTTTGTGCTAGCTCTTTGAAACTTGACACCATAAAGTAGCTCCATGTTCTATCTCTATGGTTTGTTTCCTATTGATGTAGCCCTAAGCAGAGACTGGTGCAAATCACTTTCATTTAAAGGGGTTGCCAAGCTTCCAAAAAACTACGAGTTTCCTGAAATCTCAGCACACATTTTTTCACCCAATCTTGATGACACTTTCAGGTAATGATCAGTACAACACATCCCACTTGGGTCACCAAGTTTCTTTCTTTTAGGATAAACCGTTCTTTGGCGCTAACAGTTTTAATTTTTAGGTTTCACTCTGTTTTCTCCTATATGGATACATGTAGTTGGAACTCTAAATGAAACACGGTTTGTGCTAGCTCTTTGAAACTTGACACAATAAAGTAGCTCCAAGATCTATCTCTATGGTTTGTTTCCTATTGATGTAGCCCTAAGCAGAGACTGGCGCAAATCACTTTCATGGAAAGGGGTTGACAATCTTCCAAAAAACTAAGAGTTTCCTGAAATCTCAGCACCCATTTTTTCACCCAATCTTGATGACACTTTCAGGTAATGATCAGTACCCCAATCCCACTTGACTCACCAAATTTCGTTCTTCTAGGTTAAACCGTTCGTTGGCAGTAACAGTTTTAATTTTTAGGTTTCACTCTGTTTTCTCCTATATGGATACATGTTGTTGGAACTCTAAATCAAACACGGTTTGTGCTAGCTCTTTGAAACTTGACACAATAAAGTAGCTCCAAGTTCTATCTCTATGGTTTGTTTCCTATTGATGTAGCCCTAAGCAGAGACTGGTGCAAATCACTTTCATTTAAAGGGGTTGCCAAGCTTCCAAAAAACTACGAGTTTCCTGAAATCTCAGCACACATTTTTTCACCCAATCTTGATGACACTTTCAGGTAATGATCAGTACAACAAATCCCACTTGGGTCACCAAGTTTCGTTCTTCTAGGTTAAACCGTTCGTTGGCAGTAACAGTTTTAATTTTTAGGTTTCACTGTGTTTTCTCCTATGTGGATACATGTATTTGGAACGCTAAATCAAACACGGTTTGTGCTAGCTCTTTGAAACTTGACACAATAAAGTAGCTCCATATCTATCTCTATGGTTTGTTTCCTATTGATGTAGCCCTAAGCAGTGACTGGCGCAAATCACTTTCATGGAAAGGGGTTGACAATCTTCCAAAAAACTAAGAGTTTCCTGAAATCTCAGCACACATTTTTTCCCCCAATCTGGATGACACTTTCAGGTAATGATCAGCACCCCAATCCCACTTGGCTCACCAAATTTCATTCTTCTAGGTTAAACCGTTCCTTGGCAGTAACAGATTTAATTTTTAGGTTTCACTCTGTTTTCTCCTATATGGATACATGTAGTTGGAACTCTAAATCAAACACGGTTTGTGCTAGCTCTTTGAAACTTGACACAATAAAGTAGCTCCAAGTTCTATCTCTATGGTTTGTTTTCTATTGATGTGACACTAAGCAGAGAGTGGCGCAAATCACTTTCATGGAAAGGGGTTGAAAATCTTCCAAAAAACTGCTAGTTTCCTGAAATCTCAGCACACATTTTTTCACCCAATGTTGATGACACTTTCAGGTAATGATCAGCACCCCAATCCCACTTGGCTCACCAAATTTCGTTCTTCTAGGTTAAACCATTCATTGGCACTAACAGTTTTAATTTTTAGGTTTCACTCTGTTTTCTCCTATATGGATACATGTAGTTGGAACTCTAAATCAAACACGGTTTGTGCTAGCTCTTTGAAACTTGACACAATAAAGTAGCTCCAAGTTCTATCTCTATGGTTTGTTTCCTATTGATGTAGCCCTAAGCAGAGACTGGCGCAAATCCCTTTCATGGAAAGGGGTTGCCATCTTCCAAAAAACTACGAGTTTCCTGAAATCTCAGCACATATTTTTTCATCCAATCTTGATGACACTTTCAGGTAATGATCAGTACCCCAATCCCACTTGGCTCACCAAATTTCGTTCTTCTAGGTTAAACCGTTCGTTGGCAGTAACAGTTTTAATTTTTAGGTTTCACTCTGTTTTCTCCTATATGGATACATGTTGTTGGAACTCTAAAACAAACACGGTTTTTGCTAGCTCTTTGAAACTTGAAACAATAAAGTAGCTCCAAGTTCTATCTCTATGGTTTGTTTCCTATAGATGTAGCCCTAAGCAGAGACTGGCGCAAATCACTTTCATTTAAAGGGGTTGCCAAGCTTCCAAAAAACTACGAGTTTCCTGAAATCTCAGCACACATATTTTCACCCAATCTTGATGACACTTTCAGGTAATGATCAGCACCCCAATCCCACTTGGCTCACCAAATTACGTTCTTCTAGGTTAAACAGTTCGTTGGCACTAACAGTTTTAATTTTTAGGTTTCACTGTGTTTTCTCCTATATGGATACGTGTAGTTGGAACTCTAAATCAAACACGGTTTGTGCTAGCTCTTTGAAACTTGACACAATAAAGTAGCTCCAAGTTCTATCTCTGTGGTTTGTTTTCTATTGATGTGACACTAAGCAGAGACTGGCGCAAATCACTTTCATGGAAAGGGGTTGACAATCTTCCAAAAAACTGCTAGTTTCCTGAAATCTCAGCACACATTTTTTCACCCAATCTTGATGACACTTTCAGGTAATGATCAGCACCCGAATCCCACTTGGCTCACCAAATTTCGTTCTTCTAGGTTAAACCGTTCGTTGGCTGTAACAGTTTTAATTTTTAGGTTTCACTCTGTTTTCTCCTATATGGATACATGTAGTTGAAACTCTAAATCAAACACGGTTTGTGCTAGCTCCTTGAAACTTGACACAATAAAGTAGCTCCAAGTTCTATCTCTATGGTTTGTTTCCTATTGATGTAGCCCTAAGCAGAGACTGGCGCAAATCACTTTCATGGAAAGGGGTTGACAATCTTCCAAAAAACTAAGAGTTTCCTGAAATCTCAGCACACATTTTTTCACCCAATCTTGATGACACTTTCAGGTAATGATCAGCACCCCAATCCCACTTGGCTCTCCAAATTTCGTTCTTCTAGGTTAAACGGTTCGTTGGCAGTAACAGTTTTAATTTTTAGGTTTCACTCTGTTTTCTTCTATATGGATACATGTAGTTGGAACTCTAAATCAAACACGGTTTGTGCCAGCTCTTTGAAACTTGACACAATAAAGTAGCTCCAAGTTCTATCTCTATGGTTTGTTTCCTATTGATGTAGCCCTAAGCAGAGACTGGCGCAAATCCCTTTCATGGAAAGGGGTTGCCATCTTCCAAAAAACTACGAGTTTCCTGAAATCTCAGCACACATATTTTCATCCAATCTTGATGACACTTTCAGGTAATGATCAGTACAACAAATCCCACTTGGGTCACCAAGTTTCGTTCTTCTAGGTTAAACCGTTCGTTGGCAGTAACAGTTTTAATTTTTAGGTTTCACTGTGTTTTCTCTTATATGGATACATGTATTTGGAACTCTAAATCAAACACGGTTTGTGCTAGCTCTTTGAAACTTGACACAATAAAGTAGCTCCATGTCTATCTCTATGGTTTGTTTCCTATTGATGTAGCCCTAAGCAGAGACTGGCGCAAATCACTTTCATGGAAAGGGGTTGACAATCTTCCAAAAAACTAAGAGTTTCCTGAAATCTCAGCACACATTTTTTCCCCCAATCTTGATGACACTTTCAGGTAATGATCAGCACCCCAATCCCACTTGGCTCAATAAATTTCATTCTTCTAGGTTAAACCGTTCGTTGGCAGTAACAGTTTTAATTTTTAGGTTTCACTCTGTTTTCTCCTATATGGATACATGTAGTTGGAACTCTAAATCAAACACGGTTTGTGCTAGCTCTTTGAAACTTGACACAATAAAGTAGCTCCAAGTTCTATCTCTATGGTTTGTGTCCTATTGATGTAGCCCTAAGCAGAGACTGGCGCAAATCACTTTCATGGAAAGGGGTTGACAATCTTCCAAAAAACTGCTAGTTTCCTGAAATCTCAGCACACATTTTTTCACCAAATCTTGATGACACTTTCAGGTAATGATCAGTACTCCAATCCCACTTGGCTAACCAAATTTCGTTCTTCTAGGTTAAACCGTTCGTTGGCAGTAACAGTTTTAATTTTTAGGTTTCACTCTGTTTTCTCCTATATGGATACATGTAGTTGGAACTCTAAATCAAACACGGTTTGTGCTAGCTCTTTGAAACTTGACACAATAAAGTAGCTCCAAGTTCTATCTCTATGGTTTGTTTCCTATTGATGTAGCCCTAAGCAGAGACTGGCGCAAATCCCTTTCATGGAAAGGGGTTGCCATCTTCCAAAAAACTACGAGTTTCCTGAAATCTCAGCACATATTTTTTCATCCAATCTTGATGACACTTTCAGGTAATGATCAGTACCCCAATCCCACTTGGCTCACCAAATTTCGTTCTTCTAGGTTAAACCGTTCGTTGGCAGTAACAGTTTTAATTTTTAGGTTTCACTCTGTTTTCTCCTATATGGATACATGTTGTTGGAACTCTAAATCAAACACGGTTTTTGCTAGCTCTTTGAAACTTGACACAATAAAGTAGCTCCAAGTTCTATCTCTATGGTTTGTTTCCTATAGATGTAGCCCTAAGCAGAGACTGGCGCAAATCACTTTCATTTAAAGGGGTTGCCAAGCTTCCAAAAAACTACGAGTTTCCTGAAATCTCAGCACACATTTTTTCACCCAATCTTGATGACACTTTCAGGTAATGATCAGCACCCCAATCCCACTTGGCTCACCAAATTTCGTTCTTCTAGGTTAAACCGTTCGTTGGCACTAACAGTTTTAATTTTTAGGTTTCACTGTGTTTTCTCCTATATGGATACGTGTAGTTGGAACTCTAAATCAAACACGGTTTGTGCTAGCTCTTTGAAACTTGACACAATAAAGTAGCTCCAAGATCTATCTCTGTGGTTTGTTTTCTATTGATGTGACACTAAGCAGAGACTGGCGCAAATCACTTTCATGGAAAGGGGTTGACAATCTTCCAAAAAACTGCTAGTTTCCTGAAATCTCAGCACACATTTTTTCACCCAATCTTGATGACACTTTCAGGTAATGATCAGCACCCGAATCCCACTTGGCTCACCAAATTTTGTTCTTCTAGGTTAAACCGTTCGTTGGCTGTAACAGTTTTAATTTTTAGGTTTCACTCTGTTTTCTCCTATATGGATACATGTAGTTGAAACTCTAAATCAAACACGGTTTGTGCTAGCTCCTTGAAACTTGACACAATAAAGTAGCTCCAAGTTCTATCTCTATGGTTTGTTTCCTATTGATGTAGCCCTAAGCAGAGACTGGCGCAAATCACTTTCATGGAAAGGGGTTGCCAGGCTTCCAAAAAACTACGAGTTTCCTGAAATCTCAGCACACATTTTTTCACCCAATCTTGATGACACTTTCAGGTAATGATCAGTACAACACATCCCACTTGGGTCACCAAGTTTCTTTCTTTTAGGATAAACCGTTCTTTGGCGCTAACAGTTTTAATTTTTAGGTTTCACTCTGTTTTCTCCTATATGGATACATGTAGTTGGAACTCTAAATGAAACACGGTTTGTGCTAGCTCTTTGAAACTTGACACAATAAAGTAGCTCCAAGATCTATCTCTATGGTTTGTTTCCTATTGATGTAGCCCTAAGCAGAGACTGGCGCAAATCACTTTCATGGAAAGGGGTTGACAATCTTCCAAAAAACTAAGAGTTTCCTGAAATCTCAGCACACATTTTTTCACCCAATCTTGATGACACTTTCAGGTAATGATCAGCACCCCAATCCCACTTGGCTCTCCAAATTTCGTTCTTCTAGGTTAAACGGTTCGTTGGCAGTAACAGTTTTAATTTTTAGGTTTCACTCTGTTTTCTTCTATATGGATACATGTAGTTGGAACTCTAAATCAAACACGGTTTGTGCCAGCACTTTGAAACTTGACACAATAAAGTAGCTCCAAGTTCTATCTCTATGGTTTGTTTCCTATTGATGTAGCCCTAAGCAGAGACTGGCGCAAATCCCTTTCATGGAAAGGGGTTGCCATCTTCCAAAAAACTACGAGTTTCCTGAAATCTCAGCACACATATTTTCATCCAATCTTGATGACACTTTCAGGTAATGATCAGTACAACAAATCCCACTTGGGTCACCAAGTTTCGTTCTTCTAGGTTAAACCGTTCGTTGGCAGTAACAGTTTTAATTTTTAGGTTTCACTGTGTTTTCTCCTATATGGATACATGTATTTGGAACTCTAAATCAAACACGGTTTGTGCTAGCTCTTTGAAACTTGACACAATAAAGTAGCTCCATGTCTATCTCTATGGTTTGTTTCCTATTGATGTAGCCCTAAGCAGAGACTGGCGCAAATCACTTTCATGGAAAGGGGTTGACAATCTTCCAAAAAACTAAGAGTTTCCTGAAATCTCAGCACACATTTTTTCCCCCAATCTTGATGACACTTTCAGGTAATGATCAGCACCCCAATCCCACTTGGCTCAATAAATTTCATTCTTCTAGGTTAAACCGTTCGATGGCAGTAACAGTTTTAATTTTTAGGTTTCACTCTGTTTTCTCCTATATGGATACATGTAGTTGGAACTCTAAATCAAACACGGTTTGTGCTAGCTCTTTGAAACTTGACACAATAAAGTAGCTCCAAGTTCTATCTCTATGGTTTGTGTCCTATTGATGTAGCCCTAAGCAGAGACTGGCGCAAATCACTTTCATGGAAAGGGGTTGACAATCTTCCAAAAAACTGCTAGTTTCCTGAAATCTCAGCACACATTTTTTCACCCAATCTTGATGACACTTTCAGGTAATGATCAGTACCCCAATCCCACTTGGCTCACCAAATTTCGTTCTTCTAGGTTAAACCGTTCGTTGGCAGTAACAGTTTTAATTTTTAGGTTTCACTCTGTTTTCTCCTATATGGATACATGTATTTGGAACTCTAAATCAAACACGGTTTGTGCTAGCTCTTTGAAACTTGACACAATGAAGTAGCTCCATGTCTATCTCTATGGTTTGTTTCCTATTGATGTAGCCCTAAGCAGAGACTGGCGCAAATCACTTTCATGGAAAGGGGTTGACAATCTTCCAAAAAACTAAGAGTTTCCTGAAATCTCAGCACACATTTTTTCCCCCAATCTGGATGACACTTTCAGGTAATGATCAGCACCCCAATCCCACTTGGCTCACCAAATTTCATTCTTCTAGGTTAAACCGTTCCTTGGCAGTAACAGTTTTAATTTTTAGGTTTCACTCTGTTTTCTCCTATATGGATACATGTAGTTGGAACTCTAAATCAAACACGGTTTGTGCTAGCTCTTTGAAACTTGACACAATAAAGTAGCTCCAAGTTCTATCTCTATGGTTTGTTTTCTATCGATGTGACACTAAGCAGAGAGTGGCGCAAATCACTTTCATGGAAAGGGGTTGAAAATCTTCCAAAAAACTGCTAGTTTCCTGAAATCTCAGCACACATTTTTTCACCCAATGTTGATGACACTTTCAGGTAATGATCAGCACCCCAATCCCACTTGGCTCACCAAATTTCGTTCTTCTAGGTTAAACCATTCATTGGCACTAACAGTTTTAATTTTTAGGTTTCACTCTGTTTTTTCCTATATGGATACATGTAGTTGGAACTCTAAATCAAACACGGTTTGTGCTAGCTCTTTGAAACTTGACACAATAAAGTAGCTCCAAGTTCTATCTCTATGGTTTGTTTCCTATTGATGTAGCCCTAAGCAGAGACTGGCGCAAATCCCTTTCATGGAAAGGGGTTGCCATCTTCCAAAAAACTACGAGTTTCCTGAAATCTCAGCACATATTTTTTCATCCAATCTTGATGACACTTTCAGGTAATGATCAGTACCCCAATCCCACTTGGCTCACCAAATTTCGTTCTTCTAGGTTAAACCGTTCGTTGGCAGTAACAGTTTTAATTTTTAGGTTTCACTCTGTTTTCTCCTATATGGATACATGTTGTTGGAACTCTAAATCAAACACGGTTTTTGCTAGCTCTTTGAAACTTGACACAATAAAGTAGCTCCAAGTTCTATCTCTATGGTTTGTTTCCTATAGATGTAGCCCTAAGCAGAGACTGGCGCAAATCACTTTCATTTAAAGGGGTTGCCAAGCTTCCAAAAAACTACGAGTTTCCTGAAATCTCAGCACACATTTTTTCACCCAATCTTGATGACACTTTCAGGTAATGATCAGCACCCCAATCCCACTTGGCTCACCAAATTTCGTTCTTCTAGGTTAAACCGTTCGTTGGCACTAACAGTTTTAATTTTTAGGTTTCACTGTGTTTTCTCCTATATGGATACGTGTAGTTGGAACTCTAAATCAAACACGGTTTGTGCTAGCTCTTTGAAACTTGACACAATAAAGTAGCTCCAAGTTCTATCTCTGTGGTTTGTTTTCTATTGATGTGACACTAAGCAGAGACTGGCGCAAATCACTTTCATGGAAAGGGGTTGACAATCTTCCAAAAAACTGCTAGTTTCCTGAAATCTCAGCACACATTTTTTCACCCAATCTTGATGACACTTTCAGGTAATGATCAGCACCCGAATCCCACTTGGCTCACCAAATTTCGTTCTTCTAGGTTAAACCGTTCGTTGGCTGTAACAGTTTTAATTTTTAGGTTTCACTCTGTTTTCTCCTATATGGATACATGTAGTTGAAACTCTAAATCAAACACGGTTTGTGCTAGCTCCTTGAAACTTGACACAATAAAGTAGCTCCAAGTTCTATCTCTATGGTTTGTTTCCTATTGATGTAGCCCTAAGCAGAGACTGGCGCAAATCACTTTCATGGAAAGGGGTTGCCAGGCTTCCAAAAAACTACGAGTTTCCTGAAATCTCAGCACGCATTTTTTCACCCAATCTTGATGACACTTTCAGGTAATGATCAGTACAACACATCCCACTTGGGTCACCAAGTTTCTTTCTTTTAGGATAAACCGTTCTTTGGCGCTAACAGTTTTAATTTTTAGGTTTCACTCTGTTTTCTCCTATATGGATACATGTAGTTGGAACTCTAAATGAAACACGGTTTGTGCTAGCTCTTTGAAACTTGACACAATAAAGTAGCTCCAAGATCTATCTCTATGGTTTGTTTCCTATTGATGTAGCCCTAAGCAGAGACTGGCGCAAATCACTTTCATGGAAAGGGGTTGACAATCTTCCAAAAAACTAAGAGTTTCCTGAAATCTCAGCACACATTTTTTCACCCAATCTTGATGACACTTTCAGGTAATGATCAGCACCCCAATCCCACTTGGCTCTCCAAATTTCGTTCTTCTAGGTTAAACGGTTCGTTGGCAGTAACAGTTTTAATTTTTAGGTTTCACTCTGTTTTCTTCTATATGGATACATGTAGTTGGAACTCTAAATCAAACACGGTTTGTGCCAGCTCTTTGAAACTTGACACAATAAAGTAGCTCCAAGTTCTATCTCTACGGTTTGTTTCCTATTGATGTAGCCCTAAGCAGAGACTGGCGCAAATCCCTTTCATGGAAAGGGGTTGCCATCTTCCAAAAAACTACGAGTTTCCTGAAATCTCAGCACACATATTTTCATCCAATCTTGATGACACTTTCAGGTAATGATCAGTACAACAAATCCCACTTGGGTCACCAAGTTTCGTTCTTCTAGGTTAAACCGTTCGTTGGCAGTAACAGTTTTAATTTTTAGGTTTCACTGTGTTTTCTCCTATATGGATACATGTATTTGGAACTCTAAATCAAACACGGTTTGTGCTACCTCTTTGAAACTTGACACAATAAAGTAGCTCCATGTCTATCTCTATGGTTTGTTTCCTATTGATGTAGCCCTAAGCAGAGACTGGCGCAAATCACTTTCATGGAAAGGGGTTGACAATCTTCCAAAAAACTAAGAGTTTCCTGAAATCTCAGCACACATTTTTTCCCCCAATCTTGATGACACTTTCAGGTAATGATCAGCACCCCAATCCCACTTGGCTCAATAAATTTCATTCTTCTAGGTTAAACCGTTCGTTGGCAGTAACAGTTTTAATTTTTAGGTTTCACTCTGTTTTCTCCTATATGGATACATGTAGTTGGAACTCTAAATCAAACACGGTTTGTGCTAGCTCTTTGAAACTTGACACAATAAAGTAGCTCCAAGTTCTATCTCTATGGTTTGTGTCCTATTGATGTAGCCCTAAGCAGAGACTGGCGCAAATCACTTTCATGGAAAGGGGTTGCCAATCTTCCAAAAAACTGCTAGTTTCCTGAAATCTCAGCACACATTTTTTCACCCAATCTTGATGACACTTTCAGGTAATGATCAGTACCCCAATCCCACTTGGCTCACCAAATTTCGTTCTTCTAGGTTAAACCGTTCGTTGGCAGTAACAGTTTTAATTTTTAGGTTTCACTCTGTTTTCTCCTATATGGATACATGTATTTGGAACTCTAAATCAAACACGGTTTGTGCTAGCTCTTTGAAACTTGACACAATGAAGTAGCTCCATGTCTATCTCTATGGTTTGTTTCCTATTGATGTAGCCCTAAGCAGAGACTGGCGCAAATCACTTTCATGGAAAGGGGTTGACAATCTTCCAAAAAACTAAGAGTTTCCTGAAATCTCAGCACACATTTTTTCCCCCAATCTGGATGACACTTTCAGGTAATGATCAGCACCCCAATCCCACTTGGCTCACCAAATTTCATTCTTCTAGGTTAAACCGTTCCTTGGCAGTAACAGTTTTAATTTTTAGGTTTCACTCTGTTTTCTCCTATATGGATACATGTAGTTGGAACTCTAAATCAAACACGGTTTGTGCTAGCTCTTTGAAACTTGACACAATAAAGTAGCTCCAAGTTCTATCTCTATGGTTTGTTTTCTATTGATGTGACACTAAGCAGAGAGTGGCGCAAATCACTTTCATGGAAAGGGGTTGAAAATCTTCCAAAAAACTGCTAGTTTCCTGAAATCTCAGCACACATTTTTTCACCCAATGTTGATGACACTTTCAGGTAATGATCAGCACCCCAATCCCACTTGGCTCACCAAATTTCGTTCTTCTAGGTTAAACCATTCATTGGCACTAACAGTTTTAATTTTTAGGTTTCACTCTGTTTTCTCCTATATGGATACATGTAGTTGGAACTCTAAATCAAACACGGTTTGTGCTAGCTCTTTGAAACTTGACACAATAAAGTAGCTCCAAGTTCTATCTCTATGGTTTGTTTCCTATTGATGTAGCCCTAAGCAGAGACTGGCGCAAATCCCTTTCATGGAAAGGGGTTGCCATCTTCCAAAAAACTACGAGTTTCCTGAAATCTCAGCACATATTTTTTCATCCAATCTTGATGACACTTTCAGGTAATGATCAGTACCCCAATCCCACTTGGCTCACCAAATTTCGTTCTTCTAGGTTAAACCGTTCGTTGGCAGTAACAGTTTTAATTTTTAGGTTTCACTCTGTTTTCTCCTATATGGATACATGTTGTTGGAACTCTAAATCAAACACGGTTTTTGCTAGCTCTTTGAAACTTGACACAATAAAGTAGCTCCAAGTTCTATCTCTATGGTTTGTTTCCTATAGATGTAGCCCTAAGCAGAGACTGGCGCAAATCACTTTCATTTAAAGGGGTTGCCAAGCTTCCAAAAAACTACGAGTTTCCTGAAATCTCAGCACACATTTTTTCACCCAATCTTGATGACACTTTCAGGTAATGATCAGCACCCCAATCCCACTTGGCTCACCAAATTTCGTTCTTCTAGGTTAAACCGTTCGTTGGCACTAACAGTTTTAATTTTTAGGTTTCACTGTGTTTTCTCCTATATGGATACGTGTAGTTGGAACTCTAAATCAAACACGGTTTGTGCTAGCTCTTTGAAACTTGACACAATAAAGTAGCTCCAAGTTCTATCTCTGTGGTTTGTTTTCTATTGATGTGACACTAAGCAGAGACTGGCGCAAATCACTTTCATGGAAAGGGGTTGACAATCTTCCAAAAAACTGCTAGTTTCCTGAAATCTCAGCACACATTTTTTCACCCAATCTTGATGACACTTTCAGGTAATGATCAGCACCCCAATCCCACTTGGCTCACCAAATTTCGTTCTTCTAGGTTAAACCGTTCGTTGGCTGTAACAGTTTTAATTTTTAGGTTTCACTCTGTTTTCTCCTATATGGATACATGTAGTTGGAACTCTAAATCAAACACGGTTTGTGCTAGCTCCTTTAAACTTGACACAATAAAGTAGCTCCAAGTTCTATCTCTATGGTTTGTTTCCTATTGATGTAGCCCTAAGCAGAGACTGGCGCAAATCACTTTCATGGAAAGGGGTTGCCAGGCTTCCAAAAAACTACGAGTTTCCTGAAATCTCAGCACATATTTTTTCACCCAATCTTGATGACACTTTCAGGTAATGATCAGTACAACACATCCCACTTGGGTCACCAAGTTTCTTTCTTTTAGGATAAACCGTTCTTTGGCGCTAACAGTTTTAATTTTTAGGTTTCACTCTGTTTTCTCCTATATGGATACATGTAGTTGGAACTCTAAATGAAACACGGTTTGTGCTAGCTCTTTGAAACTTGACACAATAAAGTAGCTCCAAGATCTATCTCTATGGTTTGTTTCCTATTGATGTAGCCCTAAGCAGAGACTGGCGCAAATCACTTTCATGGAAAGGGGTTGACAATCTTCCAAAAAACTAAGAGTTTCCTGAAATCTCAGCACACATTTTTTCACCCAATCTTGATGACACTTTCAGGTAATGATCAGCACCCCAATCCCACTTGGCTCACCAAATTTCGTTCTTCTAGGTTAAACGGTTCGTTGGCAGTAACAGTTTTAATTTTTAGGTTTCACTCTGTTTTCTTCTATATGGATACATGTAGTTGGAACTCTAAATCAAACACGGTTTGTGCCAGCTCTTTGAAACTTGACACAATAAAGTAGCTCCAAGTTCTATCTCTATGGTTTGTTTCCTATTGATGTAGCCCTAAGCAGAGACTGGCGCAAATCCCTTTCATGGAAAGGGGTTGCCATCTTCCAAAAAACTACGAGTTTCCTGAAATCTCAGCACACATATTTTCATCCAATCTTGATGACACTTTCAGGTAATGATCAGTACCCCAATCCCACTTGGCTAACCAAATTTCGTTCTTCTAGGTTAAACTGTTCGTTGGCAGTAACAGTTTTAATTTTTAGGTTTCACTCTGTTTTCTCCTATATGGATACATGTTGTTGGAACTCTAAATCAAACACGGTTTTTGCTAGCTCTTTGAAACTTGACACAATAAAGTAGCTCCAAGTTCTATCTCTAAGGTTTGTTTCCTATTGATGTAGCCCTAAGCAGAGACTGGCGCAAATCACTTTCATTTAAAGGGGTTGCCAAGCTTCCAAAAAACTACGAGTTTCCTGAAATCTCAGCACACATTTTTTCTCCCAATCTTGATGACACTTTCAGGTAATGATCAGTACAACAAATCCCACTTGGGTCACCAAGTTTCGTTCTTCTAGGTTAAACCGTTCGTTGGCAGTAACAGTTTTAATTTTTAGGTTTCACTGTGTTTTCTCCTATATGGATACATGTATTTGGAACTCTAAATCAAACACGGTTTGTGCTAGCTCTTTGAAACTTGACACAATAAAGTAGCTCCATGTCTATCTCTATGGTTTGTTTCCTATTGATGTAGCCCTAAGCAGAGACTGGCGCAAATCACTTTCATGGAAAGGGGTTGACAATCTTCCAAAAAACTAAGAGTTTCCTGAAATCTCAGCACACATTTTTTCCCCCAATCTTGATGACACTTTCAGGTAATGATCAGCACCCCAATCCCACTTGGCTCAATAAATTTCATTCTTCTAGGTTAAACCGTTCGTTGGCAGTAACAGTTTTAATTTTTAGGTTTCACTCTGTTTTCTCCTATATGGATACATGTAGTTGGAACTCTAAATCAAACACGGTTTGTGCTAGCTCTTTGAAACTTGACACAATAAAGTAGCTCCAAGTTCTATCTCTATGGTTTGTGTCCTATTGATGTAGCCCTAAGCAGAGACTGGCGCAAATCACTTTCATGGAAAGGGGTTGCCAATCTTCCAAAAAACTGCTAGTTTCCTGAAATCTCAGCACACATTTTTTCACCCAATCTTGATGACACTTTCAGGTAATGATCAGTACCCCAATCCCACTTGGCTCACCAAATTTCGTTCTTCTAGGTTAAACCGTTCGTTGGCAGTAACAGTTTTAATTTTTAGGTTTCACTCTGTTTTCTCCTATATGGATACATGTAGTTGGAACTCTAAATCAAACACGGTTTGTGCTAGCTCTTTGAAACTTGACACAATAAAGTAGCTCCAAGTTCTATCACTATGGTTTGTTTCCTATTGAAGTAGCCCTAAGCAGCGACTGGCGCAAATCACTTTCATGGAAAGGGGTTGCCAAGCTTCCAAAAAACTACGAGTTTCCTGAAATCTCAGCACACATTTTTTCTCCCAATCTTGATGACACTTTCAGGTAATGATCAGTACAACAAATCCCACTTGGGTCACCAAGTTTCGTTCTTCTAGGTTAAACCGTTCGTTGGCAGTAACAGTTTTAATTTTTAGGTTTCACTGTGTTTTCTCCTATATGGATACATGTATTTGGAACTCTAAATCAAACACGGTTTGTGCTAGCTCTTTGAAACATGACACAATAAAGTAGCTCCATGTCTATCTCTATGGTTTGTTTCCTAATGATGTAGCCCTAAGCAGAGACTGGCGCAAATCACTTTCATGGAAAGGGGTTGACAATCTTCCAAAAAACTAAGAGTTTCCTGAAATCTCAGCACACATTTTTTCCCCCAATCTTGATGACACTTTCAGGTAATGATCAGCACCCCAATCCCACTTGGCTCACCAAATTTCATTCTTCTAGGTTAAACCGTTCGTTGGCAGTAACAGTTTTAATTTTTAGGTTTCACTCTGTTTTCTCCTATATGGATACATGTAGTTGGAACTCTAAATCAAACACGGTTTGTGCTAGCTCTTTGAAACTTGACACAATAAAGTAGCTCCAAGTTCTATCTCTATGGTTTGTTTCCTATTGATGTAGCCCTAAGCAGAGACTGGCGCAAATCACTTTCATGTAAAGGGGTTGCCAATCTTCCAAAAAACTGCTAGTTTCCTGAAATCTCAGCACACATTTTTTCACCCAATCTTGATGACACTTTCAGGTAATGATCAGTACCCCAATCCCACTTGGCTCACCAAATTTCGTTCTTCTAGGTTAAACCGTTCGTTGGCAGTAACAGTTTTAATTTTTAGGTTTCACTCTGTTTTCTCCTATATGGATACATGTAGTTGGAACTCTAAATCAAACACGGTTTGTGCTAGCTCTTTGAAACTTGACACAATAAAGTAGCTCCAAGTTCTATCTCTATGGTTTGTTTCCTATTGATGTAGACCTAAGCAGCGACTGGCGCAAATCACTTTCATGGAAAGGGGTTGCCAAGCTTCCAAAAAACTACGAGTTTCCTGAAATCTCAGCACACATTTTTTCAACCAATCTTGATGACACTTTCAGGTAATGATCAGCACCCCAATCCCACTTGGCTCACCAAATTTCGTTCTTCTAGGTTAAACCGTTCGTTGGCAGTAACAGTTTTAATTTTTAGGTTTCACTCTGTTTTCTCCTATATGGATACATGTAGTTGGAACTCTAAATCAAACACGGTTTGTGCTAGCTCTTTGAAACTTGACACAATAAAGTAGCTCCAAGTTCTCTCTCCATGGTTTGTTTCCTATTGATGTAGCCCTAAGCAGAGACTGGCGCAAATCACTTTCATGGAAAGGGGTTGCCAATCTTCTAAAAAACTGCGAGTTTCCTGAAATCTCAGCACACATTTTTTCAACCAATCTTGATGACACTTTCAGGTAATGATCAGTACCCCAATCCCACTTGGCTCACCAAATTTCGTTCTTCTAGGTTAAACCGTTCGTTGGCAGTAACAGTTTTAATTTTTAGGTTTCACTCTGTTTTCTCCTATACGGATACATGTATTTGGAACTCTAAATCAAACATGGTTTGTGCTAGCTCTTTGAAACTTGACACAATAAAGTAGCTCCAAGTTCTATCTCTATGGTTTGTTTCCTATTGAAGTAGCCCTAAGCAGCGACTGGCGCAAATCACTTTCATGGAAAGGGGTTGCCAAGCTTCCAGAAACTACGAGTTTCCTCAAATCTCAGCACACATTTTTTCAACCAATCTTGATGACACTTTCAGGTAATGATCAGCACCCCAATCCCACTTGGCTCACCAAATTTCGTTCTTCTAGGTTAAACAGTTCGTTGGCAGTAACAGTTTTAATTTTTAGGTTTCACTCTGTTTTCTCCTATATGGATACATGTAGTTGGAACTCTAAATCAAACACGGTTTGTGCTAGCTCTTTGAAACTTGACACAATAAAGTAGCTCCAAGTTCTCTCTCCATGGTTTGTTTCCTATTGATGTAGCCCTAAGCAGAGACTGGCGCAAATCACTTTCATGGAAAGGGGTTGCCAATCTTCCAAAAAACTGCGAGTATCCTGAAATCTCAGCACACATTTTTTCAACCAATCTTGATGACACTTTCAGGTAATGATCAGTACCCCAATCCCACTTGGCTCACCAAATTTCGTTCTTCTAGGTTAAACCGTTCGTGGGCAGTAACAGTTTTAATTTTTAGGTTTCACTCTGTTTTCTCCTATATGGATACATGTAGTTGGAACTCTAAATCAAACACGGTTTGTGGTAGCTCTTTGAAACTTGACACAATAAAGTAGCTCCAAGTTCTATCTCTATGGTTTGTTTCCTATTGATGTAGCCCTAAGCAGAGACTGGCGCAAATCACTTTCATGGAAAGGGGTTGCCAAGCTTCCAAAAAACTACGAGTTTCCTGAAATCTCAGCACACATTTTTTCACCCAATCTTGATGACACTTTCAGGTAATGATCAGTACAACAAATCCCACTTGGGTCACCAAGTTTCGTTCTTCTAGGTTAAACCGTTCGTTGGCAGTAACAGTTTTAATTTTTAGGTTTCACTGTGTTTTCTCCTATATGGATACATGTATTTGGAACTCTAAATCAAACACGGTTTGTGCTAGCTCTTTGAAACTTGACACAATAAAGTAGCTCCATGTCTATCTCTATGGTTTGTTTCCTATTGATGTAGCCCTAAGCAGAGACTGGCGCAAATCACTTTCATGGAAAGGGGTTGACAATCTTCCAAAAAACTAAGAGTTTCCTGAAATCTCAGCACACATTTTTTCCCCCAATCTTGATGACACTTTCAGGTAATGATCAGCACCCCAATCCCACTTGGCTCAATAAATTTCATTCTTCTAGGTTAAACCGTTCGTTGGCAGTAACAGTTTTAATTTTTAGGTTTCACTCTGTTTTCTCCTATATGGATACATGTAGTTGGAACTCTAAATCAAACACGGTTTGTGCTAGCTCTTTGAAACTTGACACAATAAAGTAGCTCCAAGTTCTATCTCTATGGTTTGTTTCCTATTGATGTAGCCCTAAGCAGAGACTGGCGCAAATCACTTTCATGGAAAGGGGTTGCCAATCTTCCAAAAAACTGCTAGTTTCCTGAAATCTCAGCACACATTTTTTCACCCAATCTTGATGACACTTTCAGGTAATGATCAGCACCCCAATCCCACTTGGCTCACCAAATTTCGTTCTTCTAGGTTAAACCGTTCGTTGGCAGTAACAGTTTTAATTTTTAGGTTTCACTCTGTTTTCTCCTATATGGATACATGTAGTTGGAACTCTAAATCAAACACGGTTTGTGCTAGCTCTTTGAAACTTGACACAATAAAGTAGCTCCATGTTCTATCTCTATGGTTTGTTTCCTATTGAAGTAGACCTAAGCAGCGACTGGCGCAAATCACTTTCATGGAAAGGGGTTGCCAAGCTTCCAAAAAACTACGAGTTTCCTGAAATCTCAGCACACATTTTTTCTCCCAAACTTGATGACACTTTCAGGTAATGATCAGTACAACAAATCCCACTTGGGTCACCAAGTTTCGTTCTTCTAGGTTAAACCGTTCGTTGGCAGTAACAGTTTTAATTTTTAGGTTTCACTGTGTTTTCTCCTATATGGATACATGTATTTGGAACTCTAAATCAAACACGGTTTGTGCTAGCTCTTTGAAACATGACACAATAAAGTAGCTCCATGTCTATCTCTATGGTTTGTTTCCTATTGATGTAGCCCTAAGCAGAGACTGGCGCAAATCACTTTCATGGAAAGGGGTTGACAATCTTCCAAAAAACTAAGAGTTTCCTGAAATCTCAGCACACATTTTTTCCCCCAATCTTGATGACACTTTCAGGTAATGATCAGCACCCCAATCCCACTTGGCTCACCAAATTTCATTCTTCTAGGTTAAACCGTTCGTTGGCAGTAACAGTTTTAATTTTTAGGTTTCACTCTGTTTTCTCCTATATGGATACATGTAGTTGGAACTCTAAATCAAACACGGTTTGTGCTAGCTCTTTGAAACTTGACACAATAAAGTAGCTCCAAGTTCTATCTCTATGGTTTGTTTCCTATTGATGTAGCCCTAAGCAGAGACTGGCGCAAATCACTTTTATGTAAAGGGGTTGCCAATCTTCCAAAAAACTGCTAGTTTCCAGAAATCTCAGCACACATTTTTTCACCCAATCTTGATGACACTTTCAGGTAATGATCAGTACCCCAATCCCACTTGGCTCACCAAATTTCGTTCTTCTAGGTTAAACCGTTCGTTGGCAGTAACAGTTTTAATTTTTAGGTTTCACTCTGTTTTCTCCTATATGGATACATGTAGTTGGAACTCTAAATCAAACACGGTTTGTGCTAGCTCTTTGAAACTTGACACAATAAAGTAGCTCCAAGTTCTATCTCTATGGTTTGTTTCCTATTGATGTAGCCCTAAGCAGCGACTGGCGCAAATCACTTTCATGGAAAGGGGTTGCCAAGCTTCCAAAAAACTACGAGTTTCCTGAAATCTCAGCACACATTTTTTCAACCAATCTTGATGACACTTTCAGGTAATGATCAGCACCCCAATCCCACTTGGCTCACCAAATTTCGTTCTTCTAGGTTAAACCGTTCGTTGGCAGTAACAGTTTTAATTTTTAGGTTTCACTCTGTTTTCTCCTATATGGATACATGTAGTTGGAACTCTAAATCAAACACGGTTTGTGCTAGCTCTTTGAAACTTGACACAATAAAGTAGCTCCAAGTTCTCTCTCCATGGTTTGTTTCCTATTGATGTAGCCCTAAGCAGAGACTGGCGCAAATCACTTTCATGGAAAGGGGTTGCCAATCTTCTAAAAAACTAAGAGTTTCCTGAAATCTCAGCACACATTTTTTCCCCCAATCTTGATGACACTTTCAGGTAATGATCAGCACCCCAATCCCACTTGGCTCACCAAATTTCATTCTTCTAGGTTAAACCGTTCGTTGGCAGTAACAGTTTTAATTTTTAGGTTTCACTCTGTTTTCTCCTATATGGATACATGTAGTTGGAACTCTAAATCAAACACGGTTTGTGCTAGCTCTTTGAAACTTGACACAATAAAGTAGCTCCAAGTTCTATCTCTATGGTTTGTTTCCTATTGATGTAGCCCTAAGCAGAGACTGGCGCAAATCACTTTCATGTAAAGGGGTTGCCAATCTTCCAAAAAACTGCTAGTTTCCTGAAATCTCAGCACACATTTTTTCACCCAATCTTGATGACACTTTCATGTAATGATCAGTACCCCAATCCCACTTGGCTCACCAAATTTCGTTCTTCTAGGTTAAACCGTTCGTTGGCAGTAACAGTTTTAATCTTTAGGTTTCACTCTGTTTTCTCCTATATGGATACATGTAGTTGGAACTCTAAATCAAACACGGTTTGTGCTAGCTCTTTGAAACTTGACACAATAAAGTAGCTCCAAGTTCTATCTCTATGGTTTGTTTCCTATTGAAGTAGCCCTAAGCAGCGACTGGCGCAAATCACTTTCATGGAAAGGGGTTGCCAAGCTTCCAGAAACTACGAGTTTCCTCAAATCTCAGCACACATTTTTTCAACCAATCTTGATGACACTTTCAGGTAATGATCAGCACCCCAATCCCACTTGGCTCACCAAATTTCGTTCTTCTAGGTTAAACAGTTCGTTGGCAGTAACAGTTTTAATTTTTAGGTTTCACTCTGTTTTCTCCTATATGGATACATGTAGTTGGAACTCTAAATCAAACACGGTTTGTGCTAGCTCTTTGAAACTTGACACAATAAAGTAGCTCCAAGTTCTCTCTCCATGGTTTGTTTCCTATTGATGTAGCCCTAAGCAGAGACTGGCGCAAATCACTTTCATGGAAAGGGGTTGCCAATCTTCCAAAAAACTGCGAGTATCCTGAAATCTCAGCACACATTTTTTCAACCAATCTTGATGACACTTTCAGGTAATGATCAGTACCCCAATCCCACTTGGCTCACCAAATTTCGTTCTTCTAGGTTAAACCGTTCGTGGGCAGTAACAGTTTTAATTTTTAGGTTTCACTCTGTTTTCTCCTATATGGATACATGTAGTTGGAACTCTAAATCAAACACGGTTTGTGGTAGCTCTTTGAAACTTGACACAATAAAGTAGCTCCAAGTTCTATCTCTATGGTTTGTTTCCTATTGATGTAGCCCTAAGCAGAGACTGGCGCAAATCACTTTCATGGAAAGGGGTTGCCAAGCTTCCAAAAAACTACGAGTTTCCTGAAATCTCAGCACACATTTTTTCACCCAATCTTGATGACACTTTCAGGTAATGATCAGTACAACAAATCCCACTTGGGTCACCAAGTTTCGTTCTTCTAGGTTAAACCGTTCGTTGGCAGTAACAGTTTTAATTTTTAGGTTTCACTGTGTTTTCTCCTATATGGATACATGTATTTGGAACTCTAAATCAAACACGGTTTGTGCTAGCTCTTTGAAACTTGACACAATAAAGTAGCTCCATGTCTATCTCTATGGTTTGTTTCCTATTGATGTAGCCCTAAGCAGAGACTGGCGCAAATCACTTTCATGGAAAGGGGTTGCCAGGCTTCCAAAAAACTACGAGTTTCCTGAAATCTCAGCACACATTTTTTCACCCAATCTTGATGACACTTTCAGGTAATGATCAGTACAACACATCCCACTTGGGTCACCAAGTTTCTTTCTTTTAGGATAAACCGTTCTTTGGCGCTAACAGTTTTAATTTTTAGGTTTCACTCTGTTTTCTCCTATATGGATACATGTAGTTGGAACTCTAAATGAAACACGGTTTGTGCTAGCTCTTTGAAACTTGACACAATAAAGTAGCTCCAAGATCTATCTCTCTGGTTTGTTTCCCATTGATGTAGCCCTAAGCAGAGACTGGCGCAAATCACTTTCATGGAAAGGGGTTGACAATCTTCCAATAAACTAAGAGTTTCCTGAAATCTCAGCACACATTTTTTCACCCAATCTTGATGACACTTTCAGGTAATGATCAGCACCCCAATCCCACTTGGCTCACCAAATTTCGTTCTTCTAGGTTAAACCGTTCGTTGGCAGTAACAGTTTTAATTTTTAGGTTTCACTCTGTTTTCTCCTATATGGATACATGTTGTTGGAACTCTAAATCAAACACGGTTTTTGCTAGCTCTATGAAACTTGACACAATAAAGTAGCTCCAAGTTCTATCTCTATGGTTTGTTTCCTATTGATGTAGCCCTAAGCAGCGACTGGCGCAAATCACTTTCATGGAAAGTGGTTGCCAAGCTTCCAAAAAACTACGAGTTTCCTGAAATCTCAGCACACATTTTTTCACCCAATCTTGATGACACTTTCAGGTAATGATCAGTACAACAAATCCCACTTGGGTCACCAAGTTTAGTTCTTCTAGGTTAAACCGTTCGTTGGCAGTAACAGTTTTAATTTTTAGGTTTCACTGTGTTTTCTCCTATATGGATACATGTATTTGGAACTCTAAATCAAACACGGTTTGTGCTAGCTCTTTGAAACTTGACACAATAAAGTAGCTCCAAGTTCTCTCTCCATGGTTTGTTTCCTATTGATGTAGCCCTAAGCACAGACTGGCGCAAATCACTTTCATGGAAAGGGGTTGCCAATCTTCTAAAAAACTGCGAGTTTCCTGAAATCTCAGCACACATTTTTTCCCCCAATCTTGATGACACTTTCAGGTAATGATCAGTACCCCAATCCCACTTGGCTCACCAAATTTCGTTCTTCTAGGTTAAACCGTTCGTTGGCAGTAACAGTTTTAATTTTTAGGTTTCACTCTGTTTTCTCCTATACGGATACATGTAGTTGGAACTCTAAATCAAACATGGTTTGTGCTAGCTCTTTGAAACTTGACACAATAAAGTAGCTCCAAGTTCTATCTCTATGGTTTGTTTCCTATTGAAGTAGCCCTAAGCAGCGACTGGCGCAAATCACTTTCATGGAAAGGGGTTGACAATCTTCCAAAAAACTACGAGTTTCCTGAAATCTCAGCACACATTTTTTCAACCAATCTTGATGACACTTTCAGGTAATGATCAGCACCCCAATCCCACTTGGCTCACCAAATTTCGTTCTTCTAGGTTAAACAGTTCGTTGGCAGTAACAGTTTTAATTTTTAGGTTTCACTCTGTTTTCTCCTATATGGATACATGTAGTTGGAACTCTAAATCAAACACGGTTTGTGCTAGCTCTTTGAAACTTGACACAATAAAGTAGCTCCAAGTTCTCTCTCCATGGTTTGTTTCCTATTGATGTAGCCCTAAGCAGAGACTGGCGCAAATCACTTTCATGGAAAGGGGTTGCCAATCTTCCAAAAAACTGCGAGTTTCCTGAAATCTCAGCACACATTTTTTCAACCAATCTTGATGACACTTTCAGGTAATGATCAGCACCCCAATCCCACTTGGCTCACCAAATTTCGTTCTTCTAGGTTAAACAGTTCGTTGGCAGTAACAGTTTTAATTTTTAGGTTTCACTCTGTTTTCTCCTATATGGATACATGTATTTGGAACTCTAAATCAAACACGGTTTGTGCTAGCTCTTTGAAACTTGACACAATAAAGTAGCTCCATGTCTATCTCTATGGTTTGTTTCCTATTGATGTAGCCCTAAGCAGAGACTGGCGCAAATCACTTTCATGGAAAGGGGTTGACAATCTTCCAAAAAACTAAGAGTTTCCTGAAATCTCAGCACACATTTTTTCCCCCAATCTTGATGACACTTTCAGGTAATGATCAGCACCCCAATCCCACTTGGCTCACCAAATTTCATTCTTCTAGGTTAAACCGTTCGTTGGCAGTAACAGTTTTAATTTTTAGGTTTCACTCTGTTTTCTCCTATATGGATACATGTAGTTGGAACTCTAAATCAAACACGGTTTGTGCTAGCTCTTTGAAACTTGACACAATAAAGTAGCTCCAAGTTCTCTCTCTATGGTTTGTTTTCTATTGATGTGACACTAAGCAGAGACTGGCGCAAATCACTTTCATGGAAAGGGGTTGACAATCTTCCAAAAAACTGCTAGTTTCCTGAAATCTCAGCACACATTTTTTCACCCAATCTTGATGACACTTTCAGGTAATGATCAGCACCCCAATCCCACTTGGCTCACCAAATTTCGTTCTTCTAGGTTAAACCGTTCGTTGGCACTAACAGTTTTAATTTTTAGGTTTCACTCTGTTTTCTCCTATATGGATATATGTAGTTGGAACTCTAAATCAAACACGGTTTGTGCTAGCTCCTTGAAACTTGACACAATAAAGTAGCTCCAAGTTCTATCTCTATGGTTTGTTTCCTATTGATGTAGCCCTAAGCAGAGACTGGCGCAAATCACTTTCATGGAAAGGGGTTGCCAGGCTTCCAAAAAACTACGAGTTTCCTGAAATCTCAGCACACATTTTTTCACCCAATCTTGATGACACTTTCAGGTAATGATCAGTACAACACATCCCACTTGGGTCACCAAGTTTCTTTCTTTTAGGATAAACCGTTCTTTGGCGCTAACAGTTTAAATTTTTAGGTTTCACTCTGTTTTCTCCTATATGGATACATGTAGTTGGAACTCTAAATCAAACACGGTTTGTGCTAGCTCTTTGAAACTTGACACAATAAAGTAGCTCCAAGTTCTATCTCTATGGTTTGTTTCCTATTGAAGTAGCCCTAAGCAGAGACTGGCGCAAATCACTTTCATGGAAAGGGGTTGCCAAGCTTCCAAAAAACTACGAGTTTCCTGAAATCTCAGCACACATTTTTTCAACCAATCTTGATGACACTTTCAGGTAATGATCAGCACCCCAATCCCACTTGGCTCACCAAATTTCGTTCTTCTAGGTTAAACCGTTCGTGGGCACTAACAGTTTTAATTTTTAGGTTTCACTCTGTTTTCTCCTATATGGATACATGTAGTTGGAACTCTAAATCAAACACGGTTTGTGCTAGCTCTTTGAAACTTGACACAATAAAGTAGCTCCAAGTTCTATCTCTATGGTTGTTTCCTATTGATGTAGCCCTAAGCAGAGACTGGCGCAAATCACTTTCATGGAAAGGGGTTGCCAGGCTTCCAAAAAACTACGAGTTTCCTGAAATCTCAGCACACATTTTTTCACCCAATCTTGATGACACTTTCAGGTAATGATCAGTACCCCAATCCCACTTGGCTGACCAAATTTCGTTCTTCTAGGTTAAACCGTTCGTTGGCAGTAACAGTTTTAATTTTTAGGTTTCACTGTGTTTTCTCCTATATGGATACATGTAGTTGGAACTCTAAATCAAACACGGTTTGTGCTAGCTCTTTGAAACTTGACACAATAAAGTAGCTTCAAGTTCTATCTCTATGGTTTGTTTCCTATTGACGTAGCCCTAAGCAGAGACTGGCGCAAATCACTTTCATGGAAAGGGGTTGACAATCTTCCAAAAAACTGCGAGTTTCCTGAAATCTCAGCACACATTTTTTCACCCAATCTTGATGACACTTTCCGGTAATGATCAGTACCACAATCCCACTTGGCTCACCAAATTTCGTTCTTCTAGGTTAAACCGTTCGTTGGCAGTAACAGTTTTAATTTTTAGGTTTCACTCTGTTTTCTCCGATATGGATACATGTAGTTGGAACTCTAAATCAAACACGGTTTGTGCTAGCTCTTTGAAACTTGACACAATAAAGTAGCTCCAAGTTCTATATCTATGGTTTGTTTCCTATTGATGTAGCCCTAAGCAGAGACTGGCGCAAATCACTTTCATGGAAAGGGGTTGCCAGGCTTCCAAAAAACTACGAGTTTCCTGAAATCTCAGCACACATTTTTTCACCCAATCTTGATGACACTTTCAGGTAATGATCAGTACAAAACATCCCACTTGGGTCACCAAGTTTCTTTCTTTTAGGTTAAACCGTTCGTTGGCAGTAAAGGTTTAATTTTTAGGTTTCACTCTGTTTTCTCCTATATGGATACATGTAGTTGGAACTCTAAATCAAACACGGTTTGTGCTAGCTCTTTGAAACTTGACACAATAAAGTAGCTCCAAGTTCTATCTCTATGGTTTGTTTCCTATTGATGTAGCCCTAAGCAGAGACTGGCGCAAATCACTTTCATGGAAAGGGGTTGACAATCTTCCAAAAAACTGCGAGTTTCCTGAAATCTCAGCACACAATTTTTCACCCAATCTTGATGACACTTTCAGGTAATGATCAGCACCCCAATCCCACTTGGCTCACCAAATTTCGTTCTTCTAGGTTAAACCGTTCGTTGGCAGTAACAGTTTTAATTTTTAGGTTTCACTCTGGTTTCTCCTATATGGATACATGTAGTTGGAACTCTAAATCAAACACGGTTTGTGCTAGCTCTTTGAAACTTGACACAATAAAGTAGCTCCAAGTTCTTTCTCTATGTTTTGTTTCCTATTGATGTAGCCCTAAGCAGAGACTGGCGCAATTCCCTTTCATGGAAAGGGGTTGCCATCTTCCAAAAAACTACGAGTTTCCTGAAATCTCAGCACACATTTTTTCACCCAATCTTGATGACACTTTCAGGTAATGATCAGTACCCCAATCCCACTTGGCTCACCAAATTTCGTTCTTCTAGGTTAAACCGTTCGTTGGCAGTAACAGTTTTAATTTTTAGGTTTCACTCTGTTTTCTCGTATATGGATACATGTTGTTGGAACTCTAAATCAAACACGGTTTTTGCTAGCTCTTTGAAACTTGACACAATAAAGTAGCTCCAAGTTCTATCTCTATGGTTTGTTTCCTATTGATGTAGCCCTAAGCAGAGACTGGCGCAAATCACTTTCATTTAAAGGGGTTGCCTAGCTTCCAAAAAACTACGAGTTTCCTGTAATCTCAGCACACATTTTTTCACCCAATCTTGATGACACTTTCAGGTAATGATCAGTACAACAAATCCCACTTGGGTCACCAAGTTTCATTCTTCTAGGTTAAACTGTTCGTTGGCAGTAACAGTTTTAATTTTTAGGTTTCACTGTGTTTTCTCCTATATGAATACATGTAGTTGGAACTCTAAATCAAACACGGTTTGTGCTAGCTCTTTGAAACTTGACACAATAAAGTAGCTCCATGTTCTATCTCTATGGTTTGTTTCCTATTGATGTAGCCCTAAGCAGAGACTGGCGCAAATCACTTTCATGGAAAGGGGTTGCCAATCTTCCAAAAAACTGCTAGTATCCTGAAATCTCAGCACACATATTTTCACCCAATATTTATGACACTTTCATGTAATGATCAGTACCCCAATCCCACTTGGCTCACCTAATTTCGTTCTTCTAGGTTAAACCGTTCGTTGGCAGTAACAGTTTTAATTTTTAGGTTTCACTCTGTTTTCTCCTATATGAATACATGTAGTTGGAACTCTAAATCAAACACGGTTTGTGCTAGCTCTTTGAAACTTGACACAATAAAGTAGCTCCGAGTTCTATCTCTATGGTTTGTTTCCTATTGATGTAGCCCTAAGCAGAGACTGGCGCAAATCACTTTCATGGAAAGGGGTTGACAATCTTCCAAAAAACTGCGAGTTTCCTGAAATCTCAGCACACATTTTTTCACCCAATCTTGATGACACTTTCATGTAATGATCAGTACCCCAATCCCACTTGGCTCACCAAATATCGTTCTTCTAGGTTAAACCGTTCATTGGCAGTAACAGTTTTAATTTTTAGGTTTCACTCTGTTTTCTCCTATATGGATACATGTAGTTGGAACTCTAAATCAAACACGGTTTGTGCTAGCTCTTTGAAACTTGACACAATAAAGTAGCTCCAAGTTCTATCTGTATGGTTTGTTTCCTATTGATGTAGCCCTAAGAAGAGACTGGCGCAAATCACTTTCATGGAAAGGGGTTGACAATCTTCCAAAAAACTAAGAGTTTCCTGAAATCTCTGCACACATTTTTTCACCCAATCTTGATGACACTTTCAGGTAATGATCAGTACCCCAATCCCACTTGGCTCACCAAATTTCGTTCTTTTAGATTAAACCGTTCGTTGGCAGTAACAGTTTTAATTTTTAGGTTTCACTGTGTTTTCTCCTATATGGATACATGTATTTGGAACTCTAAATCAAACACGGTTTGTGCTAGCTCTTTGAAACTTGACACAATAAAGTAGCTCCAAGTTCTCTCTCCATGGTTTGTTTCCTATTGATGTAGCCCTAAGCAGAGACTGGCGCAAATCACTTTCATGGAAAGGGGTTGCCAATCTTCTAAAAAACTGCGAGTTTCCTGAAATCTCAGCACACATTTTTTCCCCCAATCTTGATGACACTTTCAGGTAATGATCAGTACCCCAATCCCACTTGGCTCACCAAATTTCGTTCTTCTAGGTTAAACCGTTCGTTGGCAGTAACAGTTTTAATTTTTAGGTTTCACTCTGTTTTCTCCTATACGGATACATGTAGTTGGAACTCTAAATCAAACATGGTTTGTGCTAGCTCTTTGAAACTTGACACAATAAAGTAGCTCCAAGTTCTATCTCTATGGTTTGTTTCCTATTGAAGTAGCCCTAAGCAGCGACTGGCGCAAATCACTTTCATGGAAAGGGGTTGACAATCTTCCAAAAAACTACGAGTTTCCTGAAATCTCAGCACACATTTTTTCAACCAATCTTGATGACACTTTCAGGTAATGATCAGCACCCCAATCCCACTTGGCTCACCAAATTTCGTTCTTCTAGGTTAAACAGTTCGTTGGCAGTAACAGTTTTAATTTTTAGGTTTCACTCTGTTTTCTCCTATATGGATACATGTAGTTGGAACTCTAAATCAAACACGGTTTGTGCTAGCTCTTTGAAACTTGACACAATAAAGTAGCTCCAAGTTCTCTCTCCATGGTTTGTTTCCTATTGATGTAGCCCTAAGCAGAGACTGGCGCAAATCACTTTCATGGCAAGGGGTTGCCAATCTTCCAAAAAACTGCGAGTGTCCTGAAATCTCAGCACACATTTTTTCAACCAATCTTGATGACACTTTCAGGTAATTATCAGTACCCCAATCCCACTTGGCTCACCAAATTTCGTTCTTCTAGGTTCAACCGTTCGTGGGCAGTAACAGTTTAAATTTTTAGGTTTCACTCTGTTTTCTCCTATATGGATACATGTAGTTGGAACTCTAAATCAAACACGGTTTGTGGTAGCTCATTGAAACTTGACACAATAAAGTAGCTCCAAGTTCTATCTCTATGGTCTGTTTCCTATTGATGTAGCCCTAAGCAGAGACTGGCGCAAATCACTTTCATGGAAAGGGGTTGACAATCTTCCAAAAAACTAAGAGTTTCCTGAAATCTCAGCACACATTTTTTCACCCAATCTTGATGACACTTTCAGGTAATGATCAGCACCCCAATCCCACTTGGCTCACCAAATTTCGTTCTTCTAGGTTAAACCATTCGTTGGCAGTAACAGTTTTAATTTTTAGGTTTCACTGTGTTTTCTCCTATATGGATACATGTATTTGGAACTCTAAATCAAACACGGTTTGTGCTAGCTCTTTGAAACTTGACACAATAAAGTAGCTCCATGTCTATCTCTATGGTTTGTTTCCTATTGATGTAGCCCTAAGCAGAGACTGGCGCAAATCACTTTCATGGAAAGGGGTTGACAATCTTCCAAAAAACTAAGAGTTTCCTGAAATCTCAGCACACATTTTTTCCCCCAATCTTGATGACACTTTCAGGTAATGATCAGCACCCCAATCCCACTTGGCTCACCAAATTTCATTCTTCTAGGTTAAACCGTTCGTTGGCAGTAACAGTTTTAATTTTTAGGTTTCACTCTGTTTTCTCCTATATGGATACATGTAGTTGGAACTCTAAATCAAACACGGTTTGTGCTAGCTCTTTGAAACTTGACACAATAAAGTAGCTCCAAGTTCTATCTCTATGGTTTGTTTTCTATTGATGTGACACTAAGCAGAGACTGGCGCAAATCACTTTCATGGAAAGGGGTTGCCAATCTTCCAAAAAACTGCTAGTTTCCTGAAATCTCAGCACACATTTTTTCACCCAATCTTGATGACACTTTCAGGTAATGATCAGCACCCCAATCCCACTTGGCTCACCAAATTTCGTTCTTCTAGGTTAAACCGTTCGTTGGCACTAACAGTTTTAATTTTTAGGTTTCACTCTGTTTTCTCCTATATGGATACATGTAGTTGGAACTCTAAATCAAACACGGTTTGTGCTAGCTCTTTGAAACTTGACACAATAAAGTAGCTCCAAGTTCTATCTCTATGGTTTGTTTCCTATTGATGTAGCCCTAAGCAGAGACTGGCGCAAATCACTTTCATGGAAAGGGGTTGCCAGGCTTCCAAAAAACTACGAGTTTCCTGAAATCTCAGCACACATTTTTTCACCCAATCTTGATGACACTTTCAGGTAATGATCAGTACAACACATCCCACTTGGGTCACCAAGTTTCTTTCTTTTAGGATAAACCGTTCTTTGGCGCTAACAGTTTTAATTTTTAGGTTTCACTCTGTTTTCTCCTATATGGATACATGTAGTTGGAACTCTAAATGAAACACGGTTTGTGCTAGCTCTTTGAAACTTGACACAATAAAGTAGCTCCAAGATCTATCTCTATGGTTTGTTTCCTATTGATGTAGCCCTAAGCAGAGACTGGCGCAAATCACTTTCATGGAAAGGGGTTGACAATCTTCCAATAAACTAAGAGTTTCCTGAAATCTCAGCACACATTTTTTCACCCAATCTTGATGACACTTTCAGGTAATGATCAGCACCCCAATCCCACTTGGCTCACCAAATTTCGTTCTTCTAGGTTAAACCGTTCTTTGGCAGTAACAGTTTTAATTTTTAGGTTTCACTCTGTTTTCTTCTATATGGATACATGTAGTTGGAACTCTAAATCAAACACGGTTTGTGCCAGCTCTTTGAAACTTGACACAATAAAGTAGCTCCAAGTTCTATCTCTATGGTTTGTTTCCTATTGATGTAGCCCTAAGCAGAGACTGGCGCAAATCCCTTTCATGGAAAGGGGTTGCCATCTTCCAAAAAACTACGAGTTTCCTGAAATCTCAGCACACATTTTTTCATCCAATCTTGATGACACTTTCAGGTAATGATCAGTACCCCAATCCCACTTGGCTCACCAAATTTCGTTCTTCTAGGTTAAACCGTTCGTTGGCAGTAACAGTTTTAATTTTTAGGTTTCACTCTGTTTTCTCCTATATGGATACATGTTGTTGGAACTCTAAATCAAACACGGTTTTTGCTAGCTCTATGAAACTTGACACAATAAAGTAGCTCCAAGTTCTATCTCTATGGTTTGTTTCCTATTGATGTAGCCCTAAGCAGAGACTGGCGCAAATCACTTTCATGGAAAGGGGTTGCCAATCTTCCAAAAAACTACGAGTTTCCTGAAATCTCAGCACACATTTTTTCACCCAATCTTGATGACACTTTCAGGTAATGATCAGTACAACAAATCCCACTTGGGTCACCAAGTTTAGTTCTTCTAGGTTAAACCGTTCGTTGGCAGTTACAGTTTTAATTTTTAGGTTTCACTGTGTTTTCTCCTATATGGATACATGTAGTTGGAACTCTAAATCAAACACGGTTTGTGCTAGCTCTTTGAAACTTGACACAATAAAGTAGCTCCATGTTCTATCTCTATGGTTTGTTTCCTATTGATGTAGCCCTAAGCAGAGACTGGCGCAAATCACTTTCATGGAAAGGGGTTGCCAATCTTCCAAAAAACTGCTAGTATCCTGAAATCTCAGCACACATATTTTCACCCAATATTTATGACACTTTCATGTAATGATCAGTACCCCAATCCCACTTGGCTCACCTAATTTCGTTCTTCTAGGTTAAACCGTTCGTTGGCAGTAACAGTTTTAATTTTTAGGTTTCACTCTGTTTTCTCCTATATGAATACATGTAGTTGGAACTCTAAATCAAACACGGTTTGTGCTAGCTCTTTGAAACTTGACACAATAAAGTAGCTCCGAGTTCTATCTCTATGGTTTGTTTCCTATTGATGTAGCCCTAAGCAGAGACTGGCGCAAATCACTTTCATGGAAAGGGGTTGACAATCTTCCAAAAAACTGCGAGTTTCCTGAAATCTCAGCACACATTTTTTCACCCAATCTTGATGACTCTTTCATGTAATGATCAGTACCCCAATCCCACTTGGCTCACCAAATATCGTTCTTCTAGGTTAAACCGTTCATTGGCAGTAACAGTTTTAATTTTTAGGTTTCACTCTGTTTTCTCCTATATGGATACATGTAGTTGGAACTCTAAATCAAACACGGTTTGTGCTAGCTCTTTGAAACTTGACACAATAAAGTAGCTCCAAGTTCTATCTGTATGGTTTGTTTCCTATTGATGTAGCCCTAAGAAGAGACTGGCGCAAATCACTTTCATGGAAAGGGGTTGACAATCTTCCAAAAAACTAAGAGTTTCCTGAAATCTCTGCACACATTTTTTCACCCAATCTTGATGACACTTTCAGGTAATGATCAGTACCCCAATCCCACTTGGCTCACCAAATTTCGTTCTTTTAGATTAAACCGTTCGTTGGCAGTAACAGTTTTAATTTTTAGGTTTCACTGTGTTTTCTCCTATATGGATACATGTATTTGGAACTCTAAATCAAACACGGTTTGTGCTAGCTCTTTGAAACTTGACACAATAAAGTAGCTCCAAGTTCTCTCTCCATGGTTTGTTTCCTATTGATGTAGCCCTAAGCAGAGACTGGCGCAAATCACTTTCATGGAAAGGGGTTGCCAATCTTCTAAAAAACTGCGAGTTTCCTGAAATCTCAGCACACATTTTTTCCCCCAATCTTGATGACACTTTCAGGTAATGATCAGTACCCCAATCCCACTTGGCTCACCAAATTTCGTTCTTCTAGGTTAAACCGTTCGTTGGCAGTAACAGTTTTAATTTTTAGGTTTCACTCTGTTTTCTCCTATACGGATACATGTAGTTGGAACTCTAAATCAAACATGGTTTGTGCTAGCTCTTTGAAACTTGACTCAATAAAGTAGCTCCAAGTTCTATCTCTATGGTTTGTTTCCTATTGAAGTAGCCCTAAGCAGCGACTGGCGCAAATCACTTTCATGGAAAGGGGTTGACAATCTTCCAAAAAACTACGAGTTTCCTGAAATCTCAGCACACATTTTTTCAACCAATCTTGATGACACTTTCAGGTAATGATCAGCACCCCAATCCCACTTGGCTCACCAAATTTCGTTCTCCTAGGTTAAACAGTTCGTTGGCAGTAACAGTTTTAATTTTTAGGTTTCACTCTGTTTTCTCCTATATGGATACATGTAGTTGGATCTCTAAATCAAACACGGTTTGTGCTAGCTCTTTGAAACTTGACACAATAAAGTAGCTCCAAGTTCTCTCTCCATGGTTTGTTTCCTATTGATGTAGCCCTAAGCAGAGACTGGCGCATATCACTTTCATGGAAAGGGGTTGCCAATCTTCCAAAAAACTGCGAGTGTCCTGAAATCTCAGCACACATTTTTTCAACCAATCTTGATGACACTTTCAGGTAATGATCAGTACCCCAATCCCACTTGGCTCACCAAATTTCGTTCTTCTAGGTTCAACCGTTCGTGGGCAGTAACAGTTTAAATTTTTAGGTTTCACTCTGTTTTCTCCTATATGGATACATGTAGTTGGAACTCTAAATCAAACACGGTTTGTGGTAGCTCTTTGAAACTTGACACAATAAAGTAGCTCCAAGTTCTATCTCTATGGTCTGTTTCCTATTGATGTAGCCCTAAGCAGAGACTGGCGCAAATCACTTTCATGGAAAGGGGTTGACAATCTTCCAAAAAACTAAGAGTTTCCTGAAATCTCAGCACACATTTTTTCACCCAATCTTGATGACACTTTCAGGTAATGATCAGCACCCCAATCCCACTTGGCTCACCAAATTTCGTTCTTCTAGGTTAAACCATTCGTTGGCAGTAACAGTTTTAATTTTTAGGTTTCACTGTGTTTTCTCCTATATGGATACATGTATTTGGAACTCTAAATCAAACACGGTTTGTGCTAGCTCTTTGAAACTTGACACAATAAAGTAGCTCCATGTCTATCTCTATGGTTTGTTTCCTATTGATGTAGCCCTAAGCAGAGACTGGCGCAAATCACTTTCATGGAAAGGGGTTGACAATCTTCCAAAAAACTAAGAGTTTCCTGAAATCTCAGCACACATTTTTTCCCCCAATCTTGATGACACTTTCAGGTAATGATCAGCACCCCAATCCCACTTGGCTCACCAAATTTCATTCTTCTAGGTTAAACCGTTCGTTGGCAGTAACAGTTTTAATTTTTAGGTTTCACTCTGTTTTCTCCTATATGGATACATGTAGTTGGAACTCTAAATCAAACACGGTTTGTGCTAGCTCTTTGAAACTTGACACAATAAAGTAGCTCCAAGTTCTATCTCTATGGTTTGTTTTCTATTGATGTGACACTAAGCAGAGACTGGCGCAAATCACTTTCATGGAAAGGGGTTGACAATCTTCCAAAAAACTGCTAGTTTCCTGAAATCTCAGCACACATTTTTTCACCCAATCTTGATGACACTTTCAGGTAATGATCAGCACCCCAATCCCACTTGGCTCACCAAATTTCGTTCTTCTAGGTTAAACCGTTCGTTGGCACTAACAGTTTTAATTTTTAGGTTTCACTCTGTTTTCTCCTATATGGATACATGTAGTTGGAACTCTAAATCAAACACGGTTTGTGCTAGCTCTTTGAAACTTGACACAATAAAGTAGCTCCAAGTTCTATCTCTATGGTTTGTTTCCTATTGATGTAGCCCTAAGCAGAGACTGGCGCAAATCACTTTCATGGAAAGGGGTTGCCAGGCTTCCAAAAAACTACGAGTTTCCTGAAATCTCAGCACACATTTTTTCACCCAATCTTGATGACACTTTCAGGTAATGATCAGTACAACACATCCCACTTGGGTCACCAAGTTTCTTTCTTTTAGGATAAACCGTTCTTTGGCGCTAACAGTTTTAATTTTTAGGTTTCACTCTGTTTTCTCCTATATGGATACATGTAGTTGGAACTCTAAATGAAACACGGTTTGTGCTAGCTCTTTGAAACTTGACACAATAAAGTAGCTCCAAGATCTATCTCTATGGTTTGTTTCCTATTGATGTAGCCCTAAGCAGAGACTGGCGCAAATCACTTTCATGGAAAGGGGTTGACAATCTTCCAATAAACTAAGAGTTTCCTGAAATCTCAGCACACATTTTTTCACCCAATCTTGATGACACTTTCAGGTAATGATCAGCACCCCAATCCCACTTGGCTCACCAAATTTCGTTCTTCTAGGTTAAACCGTTCTTTGGCAGTAACAGTTTTAATTTTTAGGTTTCACTCTGTTTTCTTCTATATGGATACATGTAGTTGGAACTCTAAATCAAACACGGTTTGTGCCAGCTCTTTGAAACTTGACACAATAAAGTAGCTCCAAGTTCTATCTCTATGGTTTGTTTCCTATTGATGTAGCCCTAAGCAGAGACTGGCGCAAATCCCTTTCATGGAAAGGGGTTGCCATCTTCCAAAAAACTACGAGTTTCCTGAAATCTCAGCACACATTTTTTCATCCAATCTTGATGACACTTTCAGGTAATGATCAGTACCCCAATCCCACTTGGCTCACCAAATTTCGTTCTTCTAGGTTAAACCGTTCGTTGGCAGTAACAGTTTTAATTTTTAGGTTTCACTCTGTTTTCTCCTATATGGATACATGTTGTTGGAACTCTAAATCAAACACGGTTTTTGCTAGCTCTATGAAACTTGACACAATAAAGTAGCTCCAAGTTCTATCTCTATGGTTTGTTTCCTATTGATGTAGCCCTAAGCAGAGACTGGCGCAAATCACTTTCATGGAAAGGGGTTGCCAATCTTCCAAAAAACTACGAGTTTCCTGAAATCTCAGCACACATTTTTTCACCCAATCTTGATGACACTTTCAGGTAATGATCAGTACAACAAATCCCACTTGGGTCACCAAGTTTAGTTCTTCTAGGTTAAACCGTTCGTTGGCAGTTACAGTTTTAATTTTTAGGTTTCACTGTGTTTTCTCCTATATGGATACATGTATTTGGAACTCTAAATCAAACACGGTTTGTGCTAGCTCTTTGAAACTTGACACAATAAAGTAGCTCCATGTCTATCTCTATGGTTTGTTTCCTATTGATGTAGCCCTAAGCAGAGACTGGCGCAAATCACTTTCATGGAAAGGGGTTGACAATCTTCCAAAAAACTAAGAGTTTCCTGAAATCTCAGCACACATTTTTTCCCCCAATCTTGATGACACTTTCAGGTAATGATCAGCACCCCAATCCCACTTGGCTCACCAAATTTCATTCTTCTAGGTTAAACCGTTCGTTGGCAGTAACAGTTTTAATTTTTAGGTTTCACTCTGTTTTCTCCTATATGGATACATGTAGTTGGAACTCTAAATCAAACACGGTTTGTGCTAGCTCTTTGAAACTTGACACAATAAAGTAGCTCCAAGTTCTATCTCTATGGTTTGTTTTCTATTGATGTGACACTAAGCAGAGACTGGCGCAAATCACTTTCATGGAAAGGGGTTGACAATCTTCCCAAAAAACTGCTAGTTTCCTGAAATCTCAGCACACATTTTTTCACCCAATCTTGATGACACTTTCAGGTAATGATCAGCACCCCAATCCCACTTGGCTCACCAAATTTCGTTCTTCTAGGTTAAACCGTTCGTTGGCACTAACAGTTTTAATTTTTAGGTTTCACTCTGTTTTCTCCTATATGGATATATGTAGTTGGAACTCTAAATCAAACACGGTTTGTGCTAGCTCCTTGAAACTTGACACAATAAAGTAGCTCCAAGTTCTATCTCTATGGTTTGTTTCCTATTGATGTAGCCCTAAGCAGAGACTGGCGCAAATCACTTTCATGGAAAGGGGTTGCCAGGCTTCCAAAAAACTACGAGTTTCCTGAAATCTCAGCACACATTTTTTCACCCAATCTTGATGACACTTTCAGGTAATGATCAGTACAACACATCCCACTTGGGTCACCAAGTTTCTTTCTTTTAGGATAAACCGTTCTTTGGCGCTAACAGTTTAAATTTTTAGGTTTCACTCTGTTTTCTCCTATATGGATACATGTAGTTGGAACTCTAAATCAAACACGGTTTGTGCTAGCTCTTTGAAACTTGACACAATAAAGTAGCTCCAAGTTCTATCTCTATGGTTTGTTTCCTATTGAAGTAGCCCTAAGCAGCGACTGGCGCAAATCACTTTCATGGAAAGGGGTTGCCAAGCTTCCAAAAAACTACGAGTTTCCTGAAATCTCAGCACACATTTTTTCAACCAATCTTGATGACACTTTCAGGTAATGATCAGCACCCCAATCCCACTTGGCTCACCAAATTTCGTTCTTCTAGGTTAAACAGTTCGTTGGCAGTAACAGTTTTAATTTTTAGGTTTCAATCTGTTTTCTCCTATATGGATACATGTAGTTGGAACTCTAAATCAAACACGGTTTGTGCTAGCTCTTTGAAACTTGACACAATAAAGTAGCTCCAAGTTCTCTCTCCATGGTTTGTTTCCTATTGATGTAGCAATAAGCAGAGACTGGCGCAAATCACTTTCATGGAAAGGGGTTGCCAATCTTCTAAAAAACTGCGAGTTTCCTGAAATCTCAGCACACATTTTTTCAACCAATCTTGATGACACTTTCAGGTAATGATCAGTACCCCAATCCCACTTGGCTCACCAAATTTCGTTCTTCTAGGTTAAACCGTTCGTTGGCAGTAACAGTTTTAATTTTTAGGTTTCACTCTGTTTTCTCCTATACGGATACATGTAGTTGGAACTCTAAATCAAACATGGTTTGTGCTAGCTCTTTGAAACTTGACACAATAAAGTAGCTCCAAGTTCTATCTCTATGGTTTGTTTCCTATTGAAGTAGCCCTAAGCAGCGACTGGCGCAAATCACTTTCATGGAAAGGGGTTGCCAAGCTTCCAAAAAACTACGAGTTTCCTGAAATCTCAGCACACATTTTTTCAACCAATCTTGATGACACTTTCAGGTAATGATCAGCACCCCAATCCCACTTGGCTCACCAAATTTCGTTCTTCTAGGTTAAACAGTTCGTTGGCAGTAACAGTTTTAATTTTTAGGTTTCACTCTGTTTTCTCCTATATGGATACATGTAGTTGGAACTCTAAATCAAACACGGTTTGTGCTAGCTCTTTGAAACTTGACACAATAAAGTAGCTCCAAGTTCTCTCTCCATGGTTTGTTTCCTATTGATGTAGCCCTAAGCAGAGACTGGCGCAAATCACTTTCATGGAAAGGGGTTGACAATCTTCCAATAAACTAAGAGTTTCCTGAAATCTCAGCACACATTTTTTCAACCAATCTTGATGACACTTTCAGGTAATGATCAGTACCCCAATCCCACTTGGCTCACCAAATTTCGTTCTTCTAGGTTAAACCGTTCGTGGGCACTAACAGTTTTAATTTTTAGGTTTCACTCTGTTTTCTCCTATATGGATACATGTAGTTGGAACTCTAAATCAAACACGGTTTGTGCTAGCTCTTTGAAACTTGACACAATAAAGTAGCTCCAAGTTCTATCTCTATGGTTGTTTCCTATTGATGTAGCCCTAAGCAGAGACTGGCGCAAATCACTTTCATGGAAAGGGGTTGCCAGGCTTCCAAAAAACTACGAGTTTCCTGAAATCTCAGCACACATTTTTTCACCCAATCTTGATGACACTTTCAGGTAATGATCAGTACCCCAATCCCACTTGGCTGACCAAATTTCGTTCTTCTAGGTTAAACCGTTCGTTGGCAGTGACAGTTTTAATTTTTAGGTTTCACTGTGTTTTCTCCTATATGGATACATGTAGTTGGAACTCTAAATCAAACACGGTTTGTGCTAGCTCTTTGAAACTTGACACAATAAAGTAGCTCCAAGTTCTATCTCTATGGTTTGTTTCCTATTGACGTAGCCCTAAGCAGAGACTGGCGCAAATCACTTTAATGGAAAGGGGTTGACAATCTTCCAAAAAACTAAGAGTTTCCTGAAATCTCAGCACACATTTTTTTCCCCCAATCTTGATGACACTTTCAGGTAATGATCAGCACCCCAATCCCACTTGGCTCACCAAATTTCGTTCTTCTTGGTTAAACCGTTCGTTGGCAGTAACAGTTTTAACTTTTAGGTTTCACTCTGTTTTCTCCTATATGGATATATGTAGTTGGAACTCTAAATCAAACACGGTTTGTGCTAGCTCTTTGAAATTTGACACAATAAAGTAGCTCCAAGTTCTATCTCTATGGTTTGTTTCCTATTGATGTAGCCCTAAGCAGAGACTGGCGCAAATCACTTTCATGGAAAGGGGTTGACAATCTTCCAAAAAACTGCGAGTTTCCTGAAATCTCAGCACACATTTTTTCACCCAATCTTGATGACACTTTCCGGTAATGATCAGTACCACAATCCCACTTGGCTCACCAAATTTCGTTCTTCTAGGTTAAACCGTTCGTTGGCAGTAACAGTTTTAATTTTTAGGTTTCACTCTGTTTTCTCCGATATGGATACATGTAGTTGGAACTCTAAATCAAACACGGTTTGTGCTAGCTCTTTGAAACTTGACACAATAAAGTAGCTCCAAGTTCTATATCTATGGTTTGTTTCCTATTGATGTAGCCCTAAGCAGAGACTGGCGCAAATCACTTTCATGGAAAGGGGTTGCCAGGCTTCCAAAAAACTACGAGTTTCCTGAAATCTCAGCACACATTTTTTCACCCAATCTTGATGACACTTTCAGGTAATGATCAGTACAAAACATCCCACTTGGGTCACCAAGTTTCTTTCTTTTAGGTTAAACCGTTCGTTGGCAGTAACAGTTTTAATTTTTAGGTTTCACTCTGTTTTCTCCTATATGGATACATGTAGTTGGAACTCTAAATCAAACACGGTTTGTGCTAGCTCTTTGAAACTTGACACAATAAAGTAGCTCCAAGTTCTATCTCTATGGTTTGTTTCCTATTGATGTAGCCCTAAGCAGAGACTGGCGCAAATCACTTTCATGGAAAGGGGTTGACAATCTTCCAAAAAACTGCGAGTTTCCTGAAATCTCAGCACACAATTTTTCACCCAATCTTGATGACACTTTCAGGTAATGATCAGCACCCCAATCCCACTTGGCTCACCAAATTTCGTTCTTCTAGGTTAAACCGTTCGTTGGCAGTAACAGTTTTAATTTTTAGGTTTCACTCTGGTTTCTCCTATATGGATACATGTAGTTGGAACTCTAAATCAAACACGGTTTGTGCTAGCTCTTTGAAACTTGACACAATAAAGTAGCTCCAAGTTCTTTCTCTATGTTTTGTTTCCTATTGATGTAGCCCTAAGCAGAGACTGGCGCAATTCCCTTTCATGGAAAGGGGTTGCCATCTTCCAAAAAACTACGAGTTTCCTGAAATCTCAGCACACATTTTTTCACCCAATCTTGATGACACTTTCAGGTAATGATCAGTACCCCAATCCCACTTGGCTCACCAAATTTCGTTCTTCTAGGTTAAACCGTTCGTTGGCAGTAACAGTTTTAATTTTTAGGTTTCACTCTGTTTTCTCGTATATGGATACATGTTGTTGGAACTCTAAATCAAACACGGTTTTTGCTAGCTCTTTGAAACTTGACACAATAAAGTAGCTCCAAGTTCTATCTCTATGGTTTGTTTCCTATTGATGTAGCCCTAAGCAGAGACTGGCGCAAATCACTTTCATTTAAAGGGGTTGCCTAGCTTCCAAAAAACTACGAGTTTCCTGTAATCTCAGCACACATTTTTTCACCCAATCTTGATGACACTTTCAGGTAATGATCAGTACAACAAATCCCACTTGGGTCACCAAGTTTCATTCTTCTAGGTTAAACTGTTCGTTGGCAGTAACAGTTTTAATTTTTAGGTTTCACTGTGTTTTCTCCTATATGAATACATGTAGTTGGAACTCTAAATCAAACACGGTTTGTGCTAGCTCTTTGAAACTTGACACAATAAAGTAGCTCCATGTTCTATCTCTATGGTTTGTTTCCTATTGATGTAGCCCTAAGCAGAGACTGGCGCAAATCACTTTCATGGAAAGGGGTTGCCAATCTTCCAAAAAACTGCTAGTATCCTGAAATCTCAGCACACATATTTTCACCCAATATTTATGACACTTTCATGTAATGATCAGTACCCCAATCCCACTTGGCTCACCTAATTTCGTTCTTCTAGGTTAAACCGTTCGTTGGCAGTAACAGTTTTAATTTTTAGGTTTCACTCTGTTTTCTCCTATATGGATACATGTAGTTGGAACTCTAAATCAAACACGGTTTGTGCTAGCTCTTTGAAACTTGACACAATAAAGTAGCTCCGAGTTCTATCTCTATGGTTTGTTTCCTATTGATGTAGCCCTAAGCAGAGACTGGCGCAAATCACTTTCATGGAAAGGGGTTGACAATCTTCCAAAAAACTGCGAGTTTCCTGAAATCTCAGCAAACATTTTTTCACCCAATCTTGATGACACTTTCATGTAATGATCAGTACCCCAATCCCACTTGGCTCACCAAATATCGTTCTTCTAGGTTAAACCGTTCATTGGCAGTAACAGTTTTAATTTTTAGGTTTCACTCTGTTTTCTCCTATATGGATACATGTAGTTGGAACTCTAAATCAAACACGGTTTGTGCTAGCTCTTTGAAACTTGACACAATAAAGTAGCTCCAAGTTCTATCTGTATGGTTTGTTTCCTATTGATGTAGCCCTAAGAAGAGACTGGCGCAAATCACTTTCATGGAAAGGGGTTGACAGTCTTCCAAAAAACTAAGAGTTTCCTGAAATCTCTGCACACATTTTTTCACCCAATCTTGATGACACTTTCAGGTAATGATCAGTACCCCAATCCCACTTGGCTCACCAAATTTCGTTCTTTTAGATTAAACCGTTCGTTGGCAGTAACAGTTTTAATTTTTAGGTTTCACTCTGTTTTCTCCTATATGGATACATGTAGTTGGAACTCTAAATCAAACACGGTTTGTGCTAGCTCTTTGAAACTTGACACAATAAAGTAGCTCCAAGTTCTATCTCTATGGTTTGTTTCCTATTGATGTAGCCCTAAGCAGAGACTGGCGCAAATCACTTTCATGGAAAGGGGTTGCCGATCTTCCAAAAAACTACGAGTTTCCTGAAATCTCAGCACACATTTTTTCACCCAATCTTGATGACACTTTCAGGTAATGATCAGTACCCCAATCCCACTTGGCTCACCAAATTTCGTTCTTCTAGGTTAAACCGTTCTTTGGCAGTAACAGTTTTAATTTTTAGGTTTCACTCTGTTTTCTCCTATATGGACACATGTAGTTGGAACTCTAAATCAAACACGGTTTGTGCTAGCTCTTTGAAACTTGACACAATAAAGTAGCTCCAAGTTCTATCTCTATGGTTTGTTTCCTATTGATGTAGCCCTAAGAAGAGACTGGCGCAAATCACTTTCATGGAAAGGGGTTGACAATCTTCCAAAAAACTGCTAGTTTCCTGAAATCTCAGCACACATTTTTTCACCCAATCTTGATGACACTTTCAGGTAATGATCAGCACCCCAATCCCACTTGGCTCACCAAATTTCGTTCTTCTAGGTTAAACCGTTCGTTGGCAGTAACAGTTTTAATTTTTAGGTTTCACTCTGGTTTCTCCTATATGGATACATGTAGTTGGAACTCTAAATCAAACACGGTTTGTGCTAGCTCTTTGAAACTTGACACAATAAAGTAGCTCCAAGTTCTATCTCTATGGTTTGTTTCCTATTGATGTAGCCCTAAGCAGAGACTGGCGCAATTCCCTTTCATGGAAAGGGGTTGCCATCTTCCAAAAAACTACGAATTTCCTGAAATCTCAGCACATATTTTTTCACCCAATCTTGATGACACTTTCAGGTAATGATCAGTACCCCAATCCCACTTGGCTCACCAAATTTCGTTCTTCTAGGTTAAACCGTTCGTTGGCAGTAACAGTTTTAATTTTTAGGTTTCACTCTGTTTTCTCGTATATGGATACATGTTGTTGGAACTCTAAATCAAACACGGTTTTTGCTAGCTCTTTGAAACTTGACACAATAAAGTAGCTCCAAGTTCTATCTCTATGGTTTGTTTCCTATTGATGTAGCCCTAAGCAGAGACTGGCGCAAATCACTTTCATTTAAAGGGGTTGCCTAGCTTCCAAAAAACTACGAGTTTCCTGTAATCTCAGCACACATTTTTTCACCCAATCTTGATGACACTTTCAGGTAATGATCAGTACAACAAATCCCACTTGGGTCACCAAGTTTCATTCTTCTAGGTTAAACTGTTCGTTGGCAGTAACAGTTTTAATTTTTAGGTTTCACTGTGTTTTCTCCTATATGAATACATGTAGTTGGAACTCTAAATCAAACACGGTTTGTGCTAGCTCTTTGAAACTTGACACAATAAAGTAGCTCCATGTTCTATCTCTATGGTTTGTTTCCTATTGATGTAGCCCTAAGCAGAGACTGGCGCAAATCACTTTCATGGAAAGGGGTTGCCAATCTTCCAAAAAAGTAAGAGTTTCCTGAAATCTCAGCACACATTTTTTCCCCCAATCTTGATGACACTTTCAGGTAATGATCAGCACCCCAATCCCACTTGGTTCACCAAATTTCATTCTTCTAGGTTAAACCGTTCGTTGGCAGTAACAGTTTTAATTTTTAGGTTTCACTCTGTTTTCTCCTATATGGATACATGTAGTTGGAACTCTAAATCAAACACGGTTTGTGCTAGCTCTTTGAAACTTGACACAATAAAGTAGCTCCAAGTTCTATCTCTATGGTTTGTTTCCTATTGATGTAGCCCTAAGAAGAGACTGGCGCAAATCACTTTCATGGAAAGGGGTTGCCAATCTTCCAAAAAACTGCGAGTATCCTGAAATCTCAGCACACATATTTTCACCCAATATTTATGACACTTTCATGTAATGATCAGTACCCCAATCCCACTTGGCTCACCTAATTTCGTTCTTCTAGGTTAAACCGTTCGTTGGCAGTAACAGTTTTAATTTTTAGGTTTCACTCTGTTTTCTCTTATATGGATACATGTAGTTGGAACTCTAAATCAAACACGGTTTGTGCTAGCTCTTTGAAACTTGACACAATAAAGTAGCTCCGAGTTCTATCTCTATGGTTTGTTTCCTATTGATGTAGCCCTAAGCAGAGACTGGCGCAAATCACTTTCATGGAAAGGGGTTGACAATCTTCCAAAAAACTGCGAGTTTCCTGAAATCTCAGCACACATTTTTTCACCCAATCTTGATGACACTTTCAGGTAATGATCAGTACCCCAATCCCACTTGGCTCACCAAATACCGTTCTTCTAGGTTAAACCGTTCATTGGCAGTAACAGTTTTAATTTTTATGTTTCACTCTGTTTTCTCCTATATGGATACATGTAGTTGGAACTCTAAATCAAACACGGTTTGTGCTAGCTCTTTGAAACTTGACACAATAAAGTAGCTCCAAGTTCTATCTCTATGGTTTGTTTCCTATTGATGTAGCCCTAAGAAGAGACTGGCGCAAATCACTTTCATGGAAAGGGGTTGACAATCTTCCAAAAAACTACGAGTTTCCTGAAATCTCTGCACACATTTTTTCACCCAATCTTGATGACACTTTCAGGTAATGATCAGTACACCAATCCCACTTGGCTCACCAAATTTCGTTCTTTTAGATTAAACCGTTCGTTGGCAGTAACAGTTTTAATTTTTAGGTTTCACTCTGTTTTCTCCTATATGGATACATGTAGTTGGAACTCTAAATCAAACACGGTTTGTGCTAGCTCTTTGAAACTTGACACAATAAAGTAGCTCCAAGTTCTATCTCTATGGTTTGTTTCCTATTGATGTAGCCCTAAGCAGAGACTGGCGCAAATCACTTTCATGGAAAGTGGTTGCCAATCTTCCAAAAAACTACGAGTTTCCTGAAATCTCAGCACACATTTTTTCACCCAATCTTGATGACACTTTCAGGTAATGATCAGTACCCCAATCCCACTTGGCTCACCAAATTTCGTTCTTCTAGGTTAAACGGTTCTTTGGCAGTAACAGTTTTAATTTTTAGGTTTCACTCTGTTTTCTCCTATATGGATACATGTAGTTGGAACTCTAAATCAAACACGGTTTGTGCTAGCTCTTTGAAACTTGACACAATAAAGTAGCTCCAAGTTCTATCTCTATGGTTTGTTTCCTATTGATGTAGCCCTAAGAAGAGACTGGCGCAAATCACTTTCATGGAAAGGGGTTGACAATCTTCCAAAAAACTGCTAGTTTCCTGAAATCTCAGCACACATTTTTTCACCCAATCTTGATGACACTTTCAGGTAATGATCAGTACCCCAATCCCACTTGGCTCACCATATTTCGTTCTTTTAGGTTAAACCGTTCGTTGGCAGTAACAGTTTTAATTTTTAGGTTTCACTCTGTTTTCTCCTATATGGATACATGTAGTTGGAACACTAAATCAAACATGGTTTGTGCTAGCTCTTTGAAACTTGACACAATAAAGTAGCTCCAAGTTCTATCTCTATGGTTTGTTTCCTATTGATGTAGCCCTAAGAAGAGACTGGCCAAATCCCATTCATGGAAAGGGGTTGCCATCTTCCAAAAAACTACGAGTTTCATGAAATCTCAGCACACATTTTTTCACCCAATCATGATGACACTTTCAGGTAATGATCAGTACCCCAATCCCACTTGGCTCACCAAATATTGTTCTTCTAGGTTAAACCGTTCGTTTGCAGTAACAGTTTTAATTTTTAGGTTTCACTCTGTTTTCTCGTATATGGATACATGTTGTTGGAACTCTAAATCAAACACGGTTTTTGCTAGCTCTTTGAAACTTGACACAATAAAGTAGCTCCAAGTTCTATCTCTATGGTTTGTTTCCTATTGATGTAGCCCTAAGAAGAGACTGGCGCAAATCACTTTCATGGAAAGGGGTTGACAATCTTCCAAAAAACTACGAGTTTCCTGAAATCTCTGCACACATTTTTTCACCCAATCTTGATGACACTTTCAGGTAATGATCAGTACACCAATCCCACTTGGCTCACCAAATTTCGTTCTTTTAGATTAAACCGTTCGTTGGCAGTAACAGTTTTAATTTTTAGGTTTCACTCTGTTTTCTCCTATATGGATACATGTAGTTGGAACTCTAAATCAAACACGGTTTGTGCTAGCTCTTTGAAACTTGACACAATAAAGTAGCTCCAAGTTCTATCTCTATGGTTTGTTTCCTATTGATGTAGCCCTAAGCAGAGACTGGCGCAAATCACTTTCATGGAAAGTGGTTGCCAATCTTCCAAAAAACTACGAGTTTCCTGAAATCTCAGCACACATTTTTTCACCCAATCTTGATGACACTTTCAGGTAATGATCAGTACCCCAATCCCACTTGGCTCACCAAATTTCGTTCTTCTAGGTTAAACGGTTCTTTGGCAGTAACAGTTTTAATTTTTAGGTTTCACTCTGTTTTCTCCTATATGGATACATGTAGTTGGAACTCTAAATCAAACACGGTTTGTGCTAGCTCTTTGAAACTTGACACAATAAAGTAGCTCCAAGTTCTATCTCTATGGTTTGTTTCCTATTGATGTAGCCCTAAGAAGAGACTGGCGCAAATCACTTTCATGGAAAGGGGTTGACAATCTTCCAAAAAACTGCTAGTTTCCTGAAATCTCAGCACACATTTTTTCACCCAATCTTGATGACACTTTCAGGTAATGATCAGTACCCCAATCCCACTTGGCTCACCATATTTCGTTCTTTTAGGTTAAACCGTTCGTTGGCAGTAACAGTTTTAATTTTTAGGTTTCACTCTGTTTTCTCCTATATGGATACATGTAGTTGGAACACTAAATCAAACATGGTTTGTGCTAGCTCTTTGAAACTTGACACAATAAAGTAGCTCCAAGTTCTATCTCTATGGTTTGTTTCCTATTGATGTAGCCCTAAGAAGAGACTGGCCAAATCCCATTCATGGAAAGGGGTTGCCATCTTCCAAAAAACTACGAGTTTCATGAAATCTCAGCACACATTTTTTCACCCAATCATGATGACACTTTCAGGTAATGATCAGTACCCCAATCCCACTTGGCTCACCAAATTTTGTTCTTCTAGGTTAAACCGTTCGTTTGCAGTAACAGTTTTAATTTTTAGGTTTCACTCTGTTTTCTCGTATATGGATACATGTTGTTGGAACTCTAAATCAAACACGGTTTTTGCTAGCTCTTTGAAACTTGACACAATAAAGTAGCTCCAAGTTCTATCTCTATGGTTTGTTTCCTATTGATGTAGCCCTAAGCAGAGACTGGCGCAAATCACTTTCATGGAAAGGGGTTGCCAATCTTCCAAAAAACTAAGAGTTTCCTGAAATCTCAGCACACATTTTTTCACCCAATCTTGATGACACTTTCAGGTAATGATCAGTACCCCAATCCCACTTGGCTCACCAAATTTCATTCTTCTAGGTTAAACCGTTCGTTGGCAGTAACAGTTTTAATTTTTAGGTTTCACTCTGTTTTCTCCTATATGGACACATGTAGTTGGAACTCTAAATCAAACACGGTTTGTGCTAGCTCTTTGAAACTTGACACAATAAAGTAGCTCCAAGTTCTATCTCTATGGTTTGTTTCCTATTGATGTAGCCCTAAGAAGAGACTGGCGCAAATCACTTTCATGGAAAGGGGTTGACAATCTTCCAAAAAACTGCTAGTTTCCTGAAATCTCAGCACACATTTTTTCACCCAATCTTGATGACACTTTCAGGTAATGATCAGTACCCCAATCCCACTTGGCTCACCAAATTTCGTTCTTTTAGGTTAAACCGTTCGTTGGCAGTAACAGTTTTAATTTTTAGGTTTCACTCTGTTTTCTCCTATATGGATACATGTAGTTGGAACTCTAAATCAAACATGGTTTGTGCTAGCTCTTTGAAACTTGACACAATAAAGTAGCTCCAAGTTCTATCTCTATGGTTTGTTTCCTATTGATGTAGCCCTAAGAAGAGACTGGCGAAAATCCCTTTCATGGAAAGGGGTTGCCATCTTCCAAAAAACTACGTGTTTCATGAAATCTCAGCACACATTTTTTCACCCAATCATGATGACACTTTCAGGTAATGATCAGTACCCCAATCCCACTTGGCTCACCAAATTTCGTTCTTCGAGGTTAAACCGTTCATTGGCAGTAACAGTTTTAATTTTTAGGTTTCACTGTGTTTTCTCCTATATGGATACATGTAGTTGGAACTCTAAATCAAACACGGTTTGTGCTAGCTCTTTGAAACTTGACACATAAAGTAGCTCCATGTTCTATCTCTATGGTTTGTTTCCTATTGATGTAGCCCTAAGCAGAGACTGGCGCAAATCACTTTCATGGAAAGGGGTTGACAATCTTCCAAAAAACTAAGAGTTTCCTGAAATCTCAGCACACATTTTTCCCCCAATCTTGATGACACTTTCAGATAATGATCAGCACCCCAATCCCACTTGGCTCACCAAATTTCATTCTTCTAGGTTAAACGTTCGTTGGCAGTAACAGTTTTAATTTTTAGGTTTCACTCTGTTTTCTCCTATATGGATACATGTAGTTGGAACTCTAAATCAAACACGGTTTGTGCTAGCTCTTTGAAACTTGACACAATAAAGTAGCTCCAAGTTCTATCTCTATGGTTTGTTTCCTATTGATGTAGCCCTAAGGAGAGACTGGCGCAAATCACTTTCATGGAAAGGGGTTGCCAATCTTCCAAAAAACTGCTAGTTTCCTGAAATCTCAGCACACATATTTTCACCCAATCTTGATGACACTTTCAGGTAATGATCAGTACCCCAATCCCACTTGGCTCACCAAATTTCGTTCTTCTAGGTTAAACCGTTCGTTGGCAGTAACAGTTTTAATTTTTAGGTTTCACTCTGTTTTCTCCTATATGGATACATGTAGTTGGAACTCTAAATCAAACACGGTTTGTGCCAGCTCTTTGAAACTTGACACAATAAAGTAGCTCCAAGTTCTATCTCTATGGTTTGTTTCCTATTGATGTAGCCCTAAGCAGAGACTGGCGCAAATCACTTTCATGGAATGGGGTTGACAATCTTCCAAAAAACTAAGTGTTTCCTGAAATCTCAGCACACATTTTTTCAACCAATCTTGATGACACTTTCAGGTAATGATCAGTACCCCAATCCCACTTGGCTCACCAAATTTCGTTCTTATAGGTTAAACCGTTCGTTGGCAGTAACAGTTTTAATTTTTAGGTTTCACTCTGTTTTCTCCTATATGGATACATGTAGTTGGAACTCTAAATCAAACACGGTTTGTGCTAGCTCTTTGAAACTTGACACAATAAAGTAGCTCCAAGTTCTATCTCTATGGTTTGTTTCCTATTGATGTAGCCCTAAGCAGAGACTGGCGCAAATCACTTTCATGGAAAGGGGTTGCCAATCTTCCAAAAATCTAAGAGTTTCTTGAAATCTCAGCACACATTTTTTCACCCAATCTTGATGACACTTTCAGGTAATGATCAGCACCCCAATCCCACTTGGCTCACCAAATTTCGTTCTTCTGGGTTAAACAGTTCGTTGGCAGTAACAGTTTTAATTTTTAGGTTTCACTCTGTTTTCTCCTATATGGATACATGTAGTTGGAACTCTAAATCAAACACGGTTTGTGCTAGCTCTTTGAAACTTGACACAACAAAGTAGCTACAAGTTCTATCTCTATGGTTTGTTTCCTATTGATGTAGCCCTAAGCAGAGACTGGCGCAAATCACTTTCATGGAAAGGGGTTGCCAATCTTCCAAAAAACTGCGAGTTTCCTGAAATCTCAGCACACATTTTTTCACCCAATCTGGATGACACTTTCAGGTAATGATCAGTACCCCAATCCCACTTGGCTCACCAAACTTCGTTCTTCTAGGTTAAACCGTTCGTTGGCAGTAACAGTTTTAATTTTTAGGTTTCACTCTGTTTTCTCCTATATGGATACATGTAGTTGGAACTCTAAATCAAACACGGTTTTTGCTAGCTCTTTGAAACTTGACACAATAAAGTAGCTCCAAGTTCTATCTCTATGGTTTGTTTCCTATTGATGTAGCCCTAAGAAGAGACTGGTGCAAATCACTTTCATGGAAAGGTGTTGCCAGTCTTCCAAAAAACTGCGCCTTTCCTGAAATCTCAGCACACATTTTTTCACCCAATCTTGATGACACTTTCAGGTAATGATCAGTACCCCATTCCCACATGGCTCACCAAATTTCGTTCTTCTAGGTTAAACCGTTCGTTGGCAGTAACAGTTTTAATTTTTAGGTTTCACTCTGTTTTCTCCTATATGGATACATGTAGTTGGAACTCTAAATCAAACACGGTTTGTGCTAGCTCTTTGAAACTTGACACAATAAAGTAGCTCCAAGTTCTATCTATCTCTATGGTTTGTTTCCTATGGATGTAGCCCTAAGCAGAGACTGGCGCAAATCACTTTCATTTAAAGGGGTTGCGAAGCTTCCAAAAAACTACGAGTTTCCTGAAATCTCAGCACACATTTTTTCACCCAATCTTGGTGACACTTTCAGGTAATGATCAGTACCCCAATCCCACTTGGCTCTCCAAATTTCCTTCTTCTAGGTTAAACCGTTCGTTGGCAGTAACAGTTTTAACTTTTAGGTTTCACTCAATTTTCTCCTATATGAATACATGTAGTTGTAACTCTAAATCCAACATGGTTTGTGCTAGCTCTTTGAAACTTGACAGAATAAAGTAGCTCCATGTTCTATCTCTATGGTTTGTTTCCTATTGATGTAGCCCTAAGCAGAGACTGGCGCAAATCACTTTCATGGAAAGGGGTTGCCAGGCTTCCAAAAAACTACGAATTTCCTGAAATCTCAGCACACATTTTTTCACCCAATCTTGATGACACTTTCAGGTAATGATCAGTACAACAAATCCCAGTTGGGTCACCAAGTTTCTTTCTTTTAGGTTAAACCGTTCCTTGGCGCTAACAGTTTTAATTTTTAGGTTTCACTCTGTTTTCTCCTATATGGATACATGTAGTTGGAACTCTAAATCAAACACGGTTTGTGCTAGCTCTTTGAAACTTGACACAATAAATTAGCTCAAAGTTCTATCTCTATGGTTTGTTTCCTATTGATGTAGCCCTAAGCAGAGACTGGCGAAAATCACTTTCATGGAAAAGGGTTGACAATTTTCCAAAAAACTAAGAGTTTCCTGAAATCTCAGCACACATTTTTTCACCCAATCTGGATGACACTTTCAGGTAATGATCAGTACAACACATCCCACTTGGGTCACCAAGTTTCTTTCTATTAGGTTAAACCGTTCTTTGGCGCTAACAGTTTTAATTTTTAGGTTTCACTCTGTTTTCTCCTATATGGATACATGTAGTTGGAACTCTAAATCAAACACGGTTTGTGCTAGCTCTTTGAAACTTGACACAATAATTAGCTCCAAGTTCTATCTCTATGGTTTGTTTCCTATTGATGTAGCCCTAAGCAGAGACTGGCGCAAATCACTTTCATGGAAAGGGGTTGCCAATCTTCCAAAAAACTGCGAGTTTCCTGAAATTTCAGCACACATTTTTTCACCCAATCTGGATGACACTTTCAGGTAATCATCAGTACCCCAATCCCACTTGGCTCACCAAATTTCGTTCTTCTAGGTTAAACCGTTCGTTGGCAGTAACAGTTTTAATTTTTAGGTTTCACTCTGTTTTCTCCTATATGGATACATGTAGTTGGAACTCTAAATCAAACACGGTTTGTGCTAGCTCTTTGAAACTTGACACAATAAAGTAGCTCCAAGTTCTATCTCTATGGTTTGTTTCCTATTGATGTAGCCCTAAGCAGAGACTGGCGCAAATCACTTTCATGGAAAGGGGTTGCCAATCTTCCAAAAAACTGCGAGTTTCCTGAAATCTCAGCACACATTTTTTCAACCAATCTTGATGACACTTTCAGGTAATGATCAGTACCCCAATCCCACTTGGCTCACCAAATTTCGTTCTTCTAGGTTAAACCGTTCGTTGGCAGTAACAGTTTTAATTTTTAGGTTTCACTCTGTTTTCTCCTATATGGATACATGTAGTTGGAACTCTAAATCAAACACGGTTTGTGCTAGCTCTTTGAAACTTGACACAATAAAGTAGCTCCAAGTTCTATCTCTATGGTTTTTTTCCTATTGATGTAGCCCTAAGCCGAAACTGGCGCAAATCACTTTCATGGAAAGGGGTTGACAATCTTCCAAAAAACTAAGAGTTTCCTGAAATCTCAGCACACATTTTTTCACCCAATCTTGATGACACTTTCAGGTAATGATCAGTACCCCAATCCCACTTGGCTCACCAAATTTCGTTCTCCTAGGTTAAACCGTTTGTTGGCAGTAACAGTTTTAATTTTTAGGTTTCACTCTGTTTTCTCCTATATGGATACATGTAGTTGGAGCTCTATATCAAACATGGTTTGTGCTAGCTCTTTGAAACTTGACACAATAAAGTAGCTCCAAGTTCTATCTCTATGGTTTGTTTCCTATTGATGTAGCTCTAATCAGAGACTGGCGCAAATCACTTTCATGGAAAGGGGTTGCCATCTTCCAAAAAACTACGAGTTTCCTGAAATCTCAGCACACATATTTTCACCCAATCTTGATGACACTTTCAGGTAAAGATCAGTACCCCAATCCCACTTGGCTCACCAAATTTCGTTCTTATAGGTTAAACCGTTCGTTGGCAGTAACATGTTTAATTTTTAGGTTTCACTCTGTTTTCTCCTATATGGATACATGTAGTTGGAACTCTAAATCAAACACGGTTTGTGCTAGCTCTTTGAAACTTGACACAATAAAGTAGCTCCAAGTTCTATCTCTATGGTTTGTTTCCTATTGATGTAGCCCTAAGCAGAGACTGGCGCAAATCACTTTCATGGAAAGGGGTTGCCAATCTTCCAAAAAACTACGAGTTTCCTGAAATCTCAGCACACATTTTTTCACCCACTCTTGATGATACTTTCAGGTAATGATCAGTACCCCAATCCCACTTGGCTCACCAAATTTCGTTCTTCTAGGTTAAACCGTTCGTTGGCAGTAACAGGTTTAATTTTTAGGTTTCACTCTGTTTTCTCCTATATGGATACATGTAGTTGGAACTCTAAATCAAACACGGTTTGTGCTAGCTCTTTGAAACTTGACACAATAAAGTAGCTCCAAGTTCTATCTATCTCTATGGTTTGTTTCCTATGGATGTAGCCCTAAGCAGAGACTGGCACAAATCACTTTCATTTAAAGGGGTTGCCAAGCTTCCAAAAAACTACGAGTTTCCTGAAATCTCAGCACACATTTTTTCACCCAATCTTGATGACACTTTCAGGTAATGATCAGTACCCCAATCCCACTTGGCTCACCAAATTTCGTTCTTCTAGGTTAAACCGTTCGTTGGCAGTAACAGTTTTAACTTTTAGGTTTCACTCAATTTTCTCCTATATGAATACATGTAGTTGTAACTCTAAATCCAACATGGTTTGTGCTAGCTCTTTGAAACTTGACACAATAAAGTAGCTCCATGTTCTATCTCTATGGTTTGTTTCCTATTGATGTAGCCCTAAGCAGAGACTGGCGCAAATCACTTTCATGGAAAGGGGTTGCCAGGCTTCCAAAAAACTACGAGTTTCCTGAAATCTCAGCACACATTTTTTCACCCAATCTTGATGACACTTTCAGGTAATGATCAGTACAACAAATCCCAGTTGGGTCACCAAGTTTCTTTCTTATAGGTTAAACCATTCTTTGGCGCTAACAGTTTTAATTTTTAGGTTTCACTCTGTTTTCTCCTATATGGATACATGTAGTTGGAACTCTAAATCAAACACGGTTTGTGCTAGCTCTTTGAAACTTGACACAATAAATTAGCTCCAAGTTCTATCTCTATGGTTTGTTTCCTATTGATGTAGCCCTAAGCAGAGACTGGCGCAAATCACTTTCATGGAAAGGGGTTGACAATCTTCCAAAAAACTAAGAGTTTCCTGAAATCTCAGCACACATTTTTTCACCCAATCTTGATGACACTTTCAGGTAATGATCAGCACCCCAATCCCACTTGGGTCACCAAGGTTCGTTCTTCTAGGTTAAACCGTTCGTTGGCAGTAACAGTTTTAATTTTTAGGTTTCACTCTGTTTTCTCCTATATGGATACATGTGGTTGGAACTCTAAATCAAACACGGTTTGTGCTAGCTCTTTGAAACTTGACACAATAAAGTAGCTCCAAGTTCTATCTCTATGGTTTGTTTCCTATTGATGTAGCCCTAAGCAGAGACTGGCGCAAATCACTTTCATGGAAAGGGGTTGCCAATCTTCCAAAAAACTGCGAGTTTCCTGAAATCTCAGCACACATTTTTTCACCCAATCTTGATGACACTTTCAGGTAATGATCAGTACAACACATCCCACTTGGGTCACCAAGTTTCTTTCTATTAGGTTAAACCGTTCTTTGGCGCTAACAGTTTTAATTTTTAGGTTTCACTCTGTTTTCTCGTATATGGATACATGTAGTTGGAACTCTAAATCAAACACGGTTTGTGCTAGCTCTTTGAAACTTGACACAATAAAGTAGCTCCAAGTTCTATCTCTATGGTTTGTTTCCTATTGATGTAGCCCTAAGCAGAGACTGGCGCAAATCACTTTCATGGAAAGGGGTTGCCAATCTTCCAAAAAACTGCGAGTTTCCTGAAATCTCAGCACATATTTTTTCACCCAATCTTGATGACACTTTCAGGTAATGATCAGTACCCCAATCCCACTTGGCTCACCAAATTTCGTTCTTCTAGGTTAAACCGTTCGTTGGCAGTAACAGTTTTAATTTTTAGGTTTCACTCTGTTTTCTCCTATATGGATACATGTAGTTGGAACTCTAAATCAAACACGGTTTGTGCTAGCTCTTTGAAACTTGACACAATAAAGTAGCTCCAAGTTCTATCTCTATGGTTTGTTTCCTATTGATGTAGCCCTAAGCAGAGACTGGCGAAAATCACTTTCATGGAAAGGGGTTGACAATCTTCCAAAAAACTAAGAGTTTCCTGAAATCTCAGCACACATTTTTTCACCCAATCTTGATGACACTTTCAGGTAATGATCAGTACCCCAATCCCACGTGGCTCACCAAATTTCGTTCTTCTAGGTTAAACCGTTCGTTGGCAGTAACAGTTTTAATTTTTAGGTTTCACTCTGTTTTCTCCTATATGGATACATGTAGTTGGAACTCTAAATCAAACACGGTTTGTGCTAGCTCTTTGAAACTTGACACAATAAAGTAGCTCCAAGTTCTATCTCTATGGTTTGTTTCCTATTGATGTAGCCCTAAGCAGAGACTGGCGCAAATCACTTTCATGGAAAGGTGTTGCCAATCTTCCAAAAAACTGCGAGTTTCCTGAAATCTCAGCACACATTTTTTCACCCAATCTTGATGACACTTTCAGGTAATGATCAGCACCCCAATCCCACTTGGCTCACCAAATTTCGTTCTTCTAGGTTAAACCGTTCGTTGGAAGTAACAGTTTTAATATTTAGGTTTCACTCTGATTTCTCCTATATGGATACATGTAGTTGGAACTCTAAATCAAACACGGTTTGTGCTAGCTCTTTGAAACTTGACACAATAAAGTAGCTCCAAGTTCTATCTATCTCTATGGTTTGTTTCCTATGGATGTAGCCCTAAGCAGAGACTGGCGCAAATCACTTTCATTTAAAGGGGTTGCCAAGCTTCCAAAAAACTACGAGTTTCCTGAAATCTCAGCACACATTTTTTCACCCAATCTTGATGACACTTTCAGGTAATGATCAGTACCCCAATCCCACTTGGCTCACCAAATTCCGTTCTTCTAGGTTAAACCGTTCGTTGGCAGTAACAGTTTTAACTTTTAGGTTTCACTCAATTTTCTCCTATATGAATACATGTAGTTGTAACTCTAAATCCAACATGGTTTGTGCTAGCTCTTTGAAACTTGACACAATAAAGTAGCTCCATGTTCTATCTCTATGGTTTGTTTCCTATTGATGTAGCCCTAAGCAGAGACTGGCGCAAATCACTTTCATGGAAAGGGGTTGCCAGGCTTCCAAAAAACTACGAGTTTCCTGAAATCTCAGCACACATTTTTTCACCCAATCTTGATGACACTTTCAGGTAATGATCAGTACAACAAATCCCAGTTGGGTCACCAAGTTTCTTTCTTTTAGGTTAAACCGTTCTTTGGCGCTAACAGTTTTAATTTTTAGGTTTCACTCTGTTTTCTCCTATATGGATACATGTAGTTGGAACTCTAAATCAAACACGGTTTGTGCTAGCTCTTTGAAACTTGACACAATAAATTAGCTCCAAGTTCTATCTCTATGGTTTGTTTCCTATTGATGTAGCCCTAAGCAGAGACTGGCGAAAATCACTTTCATGGAAAGGGGTTGACAATCTTCCAAAAAACTAAGAGTTTCCTGAAATCTCAGCACACATTTTTTCACCCAATCTTGATGACACTTTCAGGTAATGATCAGCACCCCAATCCCACTTGGCTCACCAAATTTCGTTCTTCTAGGTTAAACCGTTCGTTGGCAGTAACAGTTTTAATTTTTAGGTTTCACTCTGTTTTCTCCTATATGGATACATGTAGTTGGAACTCTAAATCAAACACGGTTTGTGCTAGCTCTTTGAAACTTGACACAATAAAGTAGCTCCAAGTTCTATCTCTATGGTTTGTTTCCTATTGATGTAGCCCTAAGCAGAGACTGGCGCAAATCACTTTCATGGAAAGGGGTTGCCAATCTTCCAAAAAACTGCGAGTTTCCTTAAATCTCAGCACACATTTTTTCACCCAATCTTGATGACACTTTCAGGTAATGATCAGTACAACACATCCCACTTGGGTCACCAAGTTTCTTTCTATTAGGTTAAACCATTCTTTGGCGCTAACAGTTTTAATTTTTAGGTTTCACTCTGTTTTCTCCTATATGGATACATGTAGTTGGAACTCTAAATCAAACACGGTTTGTGCTAGCTCTTTGAAACTTGACACAATAAAGTAGCTCCAAGTTCTATATCTATGGTTTGTTTCCTATTGATGTAGCCCTAAGCAGAGACTGGCGCAAATCACTTTCATGGAAAGGGGTTGCCAATCTTCCAAAAAACTGCGAGTTTCCTGAAATTTCAGCACACATTTTTTCACCCAATCTGGATGACACTTTCAGGTAATCATCAGTACCCCAATCCCACTTGGCTCACCAAATTTCGTTCTTCTAGGTTAAACCGTTCGTTGGCAGTAACAGTTTTAATTTTTAGGTTTCACTCTGTTTTCTCCTATATGGATACATGTAGTTGGAACTCTAAATCAAACACGGTTTGTGCTAGCTCTTTGAAACTTGACACAATAAAGTAGCTCCAAGTTCTATCTCTATGGTTTGTTTCCTATTGATGTAGCCCTAAGCAGAGACTGGCGCAAATCACTTTCATGGAAAGGGGTTGCCAATCTTCCAAAAAACTGCGAGTTTCCTGAAATCTCAGCACACATTTTTTCACCCAATCTTGATGACACTTTCAGGTAATGATCAGTACCCCAATCCCACTTGGCTCACCAAATTTCGTTCTTCTAGGTTAAACGGTTCGTTGGCAGTAACAGGTTTAATTTTTAGGTTTCACTCTGTTTTCTCCTATATGGATACATGTATTTGGAACTCTAAATCAAACACGGTTTGTGCTAGCTCTTTGAAACTTGACACAATAAAGTAGCTCCAAGTTCTATCTCTATGGTTTGTTTCCTATTGATGTAACCCTAAGCAGAGACTGGCGCAAATCACTTTCATGGAAAGGGGTTGCCAATCTTCCAAAAAACTAAGAGTTTCCTGAAATCTCAGCACACATTTTTTCACCCAATCTTGATGACACTTTCAGGTAATGATCAGTACCCCAATCCCACGTGGCTCACCAAATTTCGTTCTTCTAGGTTAAACCGTTCGTTGGCAGTAACAGTTTTAATTTTTAGGTTTCACTCTGTTTTCTCCTATATGGATACATGTAGTTGGAACTCTAAATCAAACACGGTTTGTGCTAGCTCTTTGAAACTTGACACAATAAAGTAGCTCCAAGTTCTATCTCTATGGTTTGTTTCCTATTGATGTAGCCCTAAGCAGAGACTGGCGCAAATCACTTTCATGGAAATGGGTTGCCAATCTTCCAAAAAACTACGAGTTTCCTGAAATCTCAGCACACATTTTTTCACCCAATCTTGATGACACTTTCAGGTAATGATCAGTACCCCAATCCCACGTGGCTCACCAAATTTCGTTCTTCTAGGTTAAACCATTCGTTGGCAGTAACAGTTTAAATTTTTAGGTTTCACTCTGTTTTCTCCTATATGGATACATGTAGTTGGAAATCTAAATCAAACACGGTTTGTGCTAGCTCTTTGAAACTTGACACAATAAAGTAGCTCCAAGTTCTATCTCTATGGGTTTTTTCCTATTGATGTAGCCCTAAGCAGAGACTGGCGCAAATCACTTTCATGGAAAGGGGTTGACAATCTTCCAAAAAACTAAGAGTTTCCTGAAATCTCAGCACACATTTTTTCACCCAATCTTGATGACACTTTCAGGTAATGATCAGTACCCCAATCCCACTTGGCTCACCAAATTTCGTTCTCCTAGGTTAAACCGTTCGTTGGCAGTAACTGTTTTAATTTTTAGGTTTCACTCTGTTTTCTCCTATATGGATACATGTAGTTGGAACTCTATATCAAACATGGTTTGTGCTAGCTCTTTGAAACTTGACACAATAAAGTAGCTCCAAGTTCTATCTCTATGGTTTGTTTCCTATTGATGTAGCCCTAATCAGAGACTGGCGCAAATCACTTTCATGGAAAGGGGTTGCCATCTTCCAAAAAACTACGAGTTTCCTGAAATCTCAGCACACATATTTTCACCCAATCTTGATGACACTTTCAGGTAATGATCAGTACCCCAATCCCACTGGGCTCACAAAATTTCGTTCTTCTAGGTTAAACCGTTCGTTGGCAGTAAGAGGTTTAATTTTTAGGTTTCACTCTGTTTTCTCCTATATGGATACATGTAGTTGGAACTCTAAATCAAACACGGTTTGTGCTAGCTCTTTGAAACTTGACACAATAAAGTAGCTCCAAGTTCTATCTCTATGGTTTGTTTCCTATTGATGTAGCCCTAAGCAGAGACTGGCGCAAATCACTTTCATGGAAAGTGGTTGCCAATCTTCCAAAAAACTGCGAGTTTCCTGAAATTTCAGCACACATTTTTTCACCCAATCTGGATGACACTTTCAGGTAATGATCAGTACAACACATCCCACTTGGGTCACCAAGTTTCTTTCAATTAGGTTAAACCGTTCTTTGGCGCTAACAGTTTTAATTTTTAGGTTTCACTCTGTTTTCTCCTATATGGATACATGTTGTTGGAACTCTAAATCAAACACGGTTTGTGCTAGCTCTTTGAAACTTGACACAATAAAGTAGCTCCAAGTTCTATCTCTATGGTTTGTTTCCTATTGATGTAGCCCTAAGCAGAGACTGGCGCAAATCACTTTCATGGAAAGTGGTTGCCAATCTTCCAAAAAACTGCGAGTTTCCTGAAATTTCAGCACACATTTTTTCACCCAATCTGGATGACACTTTCAGGTAATCATCACTACCCCAATCCCACTTGGCTCACCAAATTTCGTTCTTCTAGGTTAAACCGTTCGTTGGCAGTAACAGTTTTAATTTTTAGGTTTCACTCTGTTTTCTCCTATATGGATACATGTAGTTGGAACTCTAAATCAAACACGGTTTGTGCTAGCTCTTTGAAACTTGACACAATAAAGTAGCTCCAAGTTCTATCTCTATGGTTTGTTTCCTATTGATGTAGCCCTAAGCAGAGACTGGCGCAAATCACTTTCATGGAAAGGGGTTGCCAATCTTCCAAAAAACTGCGAGTTTCCTGAAATCTCAGCACACATTTTTTCACCCAATCTTGATGACACTTTCAGGTAATGATCAGTACCCCAATCCCACTTGGCTCACCAAATTTCGTTCTTCTAGGTTAAACCGTTCGTTGGTAGTAACAGTTTTAATTTTTAGGTTTCACTCTGTTTTCTCCTATATGGATACATGTAGTTGGAACTCTAAATCAAACACGGTTTGTGCTAGCTCTTTGAAACTTGACACAATATAGTAGCTCCAAGTTCTATCTCTATGGTTTGTTTCCTATTGATGTAGCCCTAAGCAGAGACTGGCGCAAATCACTTTCATGGAAAGGGGTTGCCAATCTTCCAAAAAACTACGAGTTTCCTGAAATCTCAGCACACATTTTTTCACCCAATCTTGATGACACTTTCAGGTAATTATCAGCACCCCAATCCCACTTGCTTCACCAAATTTCGTTCTTCTAGGTTAAACCGTTCGTTGGCAGTAACAGTTTTAATATTTAGGTTTCACTCTGTTTTCTCCTATATGGATACATGTAGTTGGAACTCTAAATCAAACACGGTTTGTGCTAGCTCTTTGAAACTTGACACAATAAAGTAGCTCCAAGTTCTATCTCTATGGTTTGTTTCCTATTGATGTAGCCCTAAGCAGAGACTGGCGCAAATCACTTTCATGGAAAGGGGTTGCCAATCTTCCAAAAAACTGCGAGTTTCCTGAAATCTCAGCACACATTTTTTCACCCAATCTGGATGACACTTTCAGGTAATCATCAGTACCCCAATCCCACTTTTCTCACCAAATTTCGTTCTTCTAGGTTAAACCGTTCATTGGCAGTAACAGTTTTAATTTTTAGGTTTCACTCTGTTTTCTCCTATATGGATACATGTAGTTGGAACTCTAAATCAAACACGGTTTGTGGTAGCTCTTTGAAACTTGACACAATAAAGTAGCTCCAAGTTCTATCTCTATGGTTTGTTTCCTATTGATGTAGCCCTAAGCAGAGACTGGCGCAAATCACTTTCATGGAAAGGGGTTGCCAATCTTCCAAAAAACTGCGAGTTTCCTGAAATCTCAGCACACATTTTTTCACCCAATCTTGATGACACTTTCAGGTAATGATCAGTACAACACATCCCACTTGGGTCACCAAGTTTCTTTCTATTAGGTTAAACCGTTCTTTGGCGCTAACAGTTTTAATTTTTAGGTTTCACTCTGTTTTCTCCTATATGGATACATGTAGTTGGAACTCTAAATCAAACACGGTTTGTGCTAGCTCTTTGAAACTTGACACAATAAAGTAGCTCCAAGTTCTATCTCTATGGTTTGTTTCCTATTGATGTAGCCCTAAGCAGAGACTGGCGCAAATCACTTTCATGGAAAGGGGTTGACAATCTTCCAAAAAACTGAGTTTCCTGAAATCTCAGCACACATTTTTTCACCCAATCTTGATGACACTTTCAGGTAATGATCAGTACCCCAATCCCACTTGGCTCACCAAATTTCGTTCTCCTAGGTTAAACCGTTCGTTGGCAGTAACAGTTTTAATTTTTAGGTTTCACTCTTTTTTCTCCTATATGGATACATGTAGTTGGAACTCTATATCAAACACGGTTTGTGCTAGCTCTTTGAAACTTGACACAATAAAGTAGCTCCAAGTTCTATCTCTATGGTTTGTTTCCTATTGATGTAGCCCTAATCAGAGACTGGCGCAAATCACTTTCATGGAAAGGGGTTGCCAATCTTCCAAAAAACTGCGAGTTTCCTGAAATCTCAGCAAACATATTTTCACCCAATCTTGATGACACTTTCAGGTAATGATCAGTACCCCAATCCCACTTGGCTCACCAAATTTCGTTCTCCTAGGTTAAACCGTTCGTTGGCAGTAACAGGTTTAATTTTTAGGTTTCACTCTGTTTTCTCCTATATGGATACATGTAGTTGGAACTCTAAATCAAACACGGCTTGTGCTAGCTCTTTGAAACTTGACACAATAAAGTAGCTCCAAGTTCTATCTCTATGGTTTGTTTCCTATTGATGTAGCCCTAAGCAGAGACTGGCGCAAATCACTTTCATGGAATGGGGTTGCCAATCTTCCAAAAAACTGCGAGTTTCCTGAAATCTCAGCACACATTTTTTCACCCAATATTGATGACACTTTCAGGTAATGATCAGCACCCCAATCCCACTGGGCTCACCAAATTTCGTTCTTCTAGGTTAAACCGTTCGTTGGCAGTAACAGTTTTAATATTTAGGTTTCACTCTGTTTTCTCCTATATGGATACATGTAGTTGGAACTCTAAATCAAACACGGTTTGTGCTAGCTCTTTGAAACTTGACACAATAAAGTAGCTCCAAGTTCTATCTATATGGTTTGTTTCCTATTGATGTCGCCCTAAGCAGAGAGTGGCGCAAATCACTTTCATGGAAAGGGGTTGCCAATCTTCCAAAAAACTGCGAGTTTCCTGAAATCTCAGCGCACATTTTTTCTCCCAATCTTGATGACACTTTCAGGTAATGATCAGTACCCCAATCCCACTTGGCTCACCAAATTTCGTTCTTCTAGGTTAAACCGTTCGTTGGCAGTAACAGGTTTAATTTTTAGGTTTCACTCTGTTTTCTCCTATATGGATACATGTAGTTGGAACTCTAAATCAAACACGGTTTTTGCTAGCTCTTTGAAACTTGACACAATAAAGTAGCTCCAAGTTCTATCTATCTCTATGGTTTGTTTCCTATGGATGTAGCCCTAAGCAGAGACTGGCGCAAATCACTTTCATTTAAAAGGGTTGCCAAGCTTCCAAAAAACTACGAGTTTCCTGAAATCTCAGCACACATTTTTTCACCCAATCTTGATGACACTTTCAGGTAATGATCAGTACCCCAATCCCACTTGGCTCACCAAATTTCGTTCTTCTAGGTTAAACCGTTCGTTGGCAGTAACAGTTTTAACTTTTAGGTTTCACTCAATTTTCTCCTATATGAATACATGTAGTTGTAACTCTAAATCCAACATGGTTTGTGCTAGCTCTTTGAAACTTGACACAATAAAGTAGCTCCATGTTCTATCTCTATGGTTTGTTTCCTATTGATGTAGCCCTAAGCAGAGACTGGCGCAAATCACTTTCATGGAAAGGGGTTGCCAGGCTTCCAAATAACTACGAGTTTCCTGAAATCTCAGCACACATTTTTTCACCCAATCTTGATGACACTTTCAGGTAATGATCAGTACAACAAATCCCAGTTGGGTCACCAAGTTTCTTTGTTTAGGTTAAACCGTTCTTTGGCGCTAACAGTTTTAATTTTTAGGTTTCACTCTGTTTTCTCCTATATGGATACATGTAGTTGGAACTCTAAATCAAACACGGTTTGTGCTAGCTCTTTGAAACTTGACACAATAAATTAGCTTCAAGTTCTATCTCTATGGTTTGTTTCCTATTAATGTAGCCCTAAGCAGAGACTGGCGAAAATCACTTTCATGGAAAGGGGTTGACAATCTTCCAAAAAACTAAGAGTTTCCTGAAATCTCAGCACACATTTTTTCACCCAATCTTGATGACACTTTCAGGTAATGATCAGCACCCCAATTCCACTTGGCTCACCAAATTTTGTTCTTCTAGGTTAAACCGTTCGTTGGCAGTAACAGTTTTAATTTTTAGGTTTCACTCTGTTTTCTCCTATATGGATACATGTAGTTGGAACTCTAAATCAAACACGGTTTGTGCTAGCTCTTTGAAACTTGACACAATAAAGTAGCTCCAAGTTCTATCTCTATGGTTTGTTTCCTATTGATGTAGCCCTAAGCAGAGACTGGCGCAAATCACTTTCATGGAAAGGGGTTGCCAATCTTCCAAAAAACTGCGAGTTTCCTGAAATCTCAGCACACATTTTTTCACCCAATCTTGATGACACTTTCAGGTAATGATCAGTACAACACATCCCACTTGGGTCACCAAGTTTCTTTCTATTAGGTTAAACCGTTCTTTGGCGCTAACAGTTTTAATTTTTAGGTTTCACTCTGTTTTCTCCTATATGGATACATGTAGTTGGAACTCTAAATCAAACACGGTTTGTGCTAGCTCTTTGAAACTTGACACAATAAAGTGGCTCCAAGTTCTATCTCTATGGTTTGTTTCCTATTGATGTAGCCCTAAGCAGAGACTGGCGCAAATCACTTTCATGGAAAGGGGTTGCCAATCTTCCAAAAAACTACCAGTTTCCTGAAATCTCAGCACACATTTTTTCACCCAATCTTGATGACACTTTCAGGTAATGATCAGTACCCCAATCCCACGTGGCTCACCAAATTTTGTTCTTCTAGGTTAAACCGTTCGTTGGCAGTAACAGTTTTAATTTTTAGGTTTCACTCTGTTTTCTCCTATATGGATACATGTAGTTGGAAATCTAAATCAAACACGGTGTGTGCTAGCTCTTTGAAACTTGACACAATAAAGTAGCTCCAAGTTCTATCTCTATGGTTTGTTTCCTATTGATGTAGCCCTAACAGAGACTGGCGCAAATCACTTTCATGGAAAGGGGTTGCCAGGCTTCCAAAAAACTACGAGTTTCCTGAAATCTCAGCACACATTTTTTCACCCAATCTTGAAGACACTTTCAGGTAATGATCAGTACAACAAATCCCAGTTGGGTCACCAAGTTTCTTTCTTATAGGTTAAACCGTTCTTTGGCGCTAACAGTTTTAATTTTTAGGTTTCACTCTGTTTTCTCCTATATGGATACATGTAGTTGGAACTCTAAATCAAACACGGTTTGTGCTAGCTCTTTGAAACTTGACACAATAAATTAGCTTCAAGTTCTATCTCTATGGTTTGTTTCCTATTGATGTAGCCCTAAGCAGAGACTGGCGAAAATCACTTTCATGGAAAGGGGTTGACAATCTTCCAAAAAACTAAGAGTTTCCTGAAATCTCAGCACACATTTTTTCACCCAATCTTGATGACACTTTCAGGTAATGATCAGCACCCCAATCCCACTTGGGTCACCAAGTTTCGTTCTTCTAGGTTAAACCGTTCGTTGGCAGTAACAGTTTTAATTTTTAGGTTTCACTCTGTTTTCTCCTATATGGATACATGTGGTTGGAACTCTAAATCAAACACGGTTTGTGCTAGCTCTTTGAAACTTGACACAATAAAGTAGCTCCAAGTTCTATCTCTATGGTTTGTTTCCTATTGATGTAGCCCTAAGCAGAGACTGGCGCAAATCACTTTCATGGAAAGGGGTTGCCAATCTTCCAAAAAACTGCGAGTTTCCTGAAATCTCAGCACACATTTTTTCACCCAATCTTGATGACACTTTCAGGTAATGATCAGTACAACACATCCCACTTGGGTCACCAAGTTTCTTTCTATTAGGTTAAACCGTTCTTTGGCGCTAACAGTTTTAATTTTTAGGTTTCACTCTGTTTTCTCGTATATGGATACATGTAGTTGGAACTCTAAATCAAACACGGTTTGTGCTAGCTCTTTGAAACTTGACACAATAAAGTAGCTCCAAGTTCTATCTCTATGGTTTGTTTCCTATTGATGTAGCCCTAAGCAGAGACTGGCGCAAATCACTTTCATGGAAAGGGGTTGCCAATCTTCCAAAAAACTGCGAGTTTCCTGAAATCTCAGCACACATTTTTTCACCCAATCTTGATGACACTTTCAGGTAATGATCAGTACCCCAATCCCACTTGGCTCACCAAATTTCGTTCTTCTAGGTTAAACCGTTCGTTGGCAGTAACAGTTTTAATTTTTAGGTTTCACTCTGTTTTCTCGTATATGGATACATGTAGTTGGAACTCTAAATCAAACACGGTTTGTGCTAGCTCTTTGAAACTTGACACAATAAAGTAGCTCCAAGTTCTATCTCTATGGTTTGTTTCCTATTGATGTAGCCCTAAGCAGAGACTGGCGCAAATCACTTTCATGGAAAGGGGTTGCCAATCTTCCAAAAAACTGCGAGTTTCCTGAAATCTCAGCACACATTTTTTCACCCAATCTTGATGACACTTTCAGGTAATGATCAGTACCCCAATCCCACTTGGCTCACCAAATTTCGTTCTTCTAGGTTAAACCGTTCGTTGGCAGTAACAGTTTTAATTTTTAGGTTTCACTCTGTTTTCTCCTATATGGATACATGTAGTTGGAACTCTAAATCAAACACGGTTTGTGCTAGCTCTTTGAAACTTGACACAATAAAGTAGCTCCAAGTTCTATCTCTACGGTTTGTTTCCTATTGATGTAGCCCTAAGCAGAGACTGGCGAAAATCACTTTCATGGAAAGGTGTTGCCAATCTTCCAAAAAACTGCGAGTTTCCTGAAATCTCAGCACACATTTTTTCACCCAATCTTGATGACACTTTCAGGTAATGATCAGCACCCCAATCCCACTTGGCTCACCAAATTTCGTTCTTCTAGGTTAAACCGTTCGTTGGAAGTAACAGTTTTAATATTTAGGTTTCACTCTGATTTCTCCTATATGGATACATGTAGTTGGAACTCTAAATCAAACACGGTTTGTGCTAGCTCTTTGAAACTTGACACAATAAAGTAGCTCCAAGTTCTATCTATCTCTATGGTTTGTTTCCTATGGATGTAGCCCTAAGCAGAGACTGGCGCAAATCACTTTCATTTAAAGGGGTTGCCAAGCTTCCAAAAAACTATGAGTTTCCTGAAATCTCAGCACACATTTTTTCACCCAATCTTGATGACACTTTCAGGTAATGATCAGTACCCCAATCCCACTTGGCTCACCAAATTTCGTTCTTCTAGGTTAAACCGTTTGTTGGCAGTAACAGTTTTAACTTTTAGGTTTCACTCAATTTTCTCCTATATGAATACATGTAGTTGTAACTCTAAATCCAACATGGTTTGTGCTAGCTCTTTGAAACTTGACACAATAAAGTAGCTCCATGTTCTATCTCTATGGTTTGTTTCCTATTGATGTAGCCCTAAGCAGAGACTGGCGCAAATCTCTTTCATGGAAAGGGGTTGCCAGGCTTCCAAAAAACTACGAGTTTCCTGAAACCTCAGCACACATTTTTTCACCCAATCTTGATGACACTTTCAGGTAATGATCAGTACAACACATCCCACTTGGGTCACCAAGTTTCTTTCAATTAGGTTAAACCGTTCTTTGGCGCTAACAGTTTTAATTTTTAGGTTTCACACTGTTTTCTCCTATATGGATACATGTAGTTGGAACTCTAAATCAAACACGGTTTGTGCTAGCTCTTTGAAACTTGACACAATAAAGTAGCTCCAAGTTCTATCTCTATGGTTTGTTTCCTATTGATGTAGCCCTAAGCAGAGACTGGCGCAAATCACTTTCATGGAAAGTGGTTGCCAATCTTCCAAAAAACTGCGAGTTTCCTGAAATTTCAGCACACATTTTTTCACCCAATCTGGATGACACTTTCAGGTAATCATCACTACCCCAATCCCACTTGGCTCACCAAATTTCGTTCTTCTAGGTTAAACCGTTCGTTGGCAGTAACAGTTTTAATTTTTAGGTTTCACTCTGTTTTCTCCTATATGGATACATGTAGTTGGAACTCTAAATCAAAGACGGTTTGTGCTAGCTCTTTGAAACTTGACACAATAAAGTAGCTCCAAGTTCTATCTCTATGGTTTGTTTCCTATTGATGTAGCCCTAAGCAGAGACTGGCGCAAATCACTTTCATGGAAAGGGGTTGCCAATCTTCCAAAAAACTGCGAGTTTCCTGAAATCTCAGCACACATTTTTTCACCCAATCTTGATGACACTTTCAGGTAATGATCAGTACCCCAATCCCACTTGGCTCACCAAATTTCGTTCTTCTAGGTTAAACCGTTCGTTGGCAGTAACAGTTTTAATTTTTAGGTTTCACTCTGTTTTCTCCTATATGGATACATGTAGTTGGAACTCTAAATCAAACACGGTTTGTGCTAGCTCTTTGAAACTTGACACAATATAGTAGCTCCAAGTTCTATCTCTATGGTTTGTTTCCTATTGATGTAGCCCTAAGCAGAGACTGGCGCAAATCACTTTCATGGAAAGGGGTTGCCAATCTTCCAAAAAACTACGAGTTTCCTGAAATCTCAGCACACATTTTTTCACCCAATCTTGATGACACTTTCAGGTAATTATCAGCACCCCAATCCCACTTGCTTCACCAAATTTCGTTCTTCTAGGTTAAACCGTTCGTTGGCAGTAACAGTTTTAATATTTAGGTTTCACTCTGTTTTCTCCTATATGGATACATGTAGTTGGAACTCTAAATCAAACACGGTTTGTGCTAGCTCTTTGAAACTTGACACAATAAAGTAGCTCCAAGTTCTATCTCTATGGTTTGTTTCCTATTGATGTAGCCCTAAGCAGAGACTGGCGCAAATCACTTTCATGGAAAGGGGTTGCCAATCTTCCAAAAAACTGCGAGTTTCCTGAAATCTCAGCACACATTTTTTCACCCAATCTGGATGACACTTTCAGGTAATCATCAGTACCCCAATCCCACTTTTCTCACCAAATTTCGTTCTTCTAGGTTAAACCGTTCATTGGCAGTAACAGTTTTAATTTTTAGGTTTCACTCTGTTTTCTCCTATATGGATACATGTAGTTGGAACTCTAAATCAAACACGGTTTGTGGTAGCTCTTTGAAACTTGACACAATAAAGTAGCTCCAAGTTCTATCTCTATGGTTTGTTTCCTATTGATGTAGCCCTAAGCAGAGACTGGCGCAAATTACTTTCATGGAAAGGGGTTGCCAATCTTCCAAAAAACTGCGAGTTTCCTGAAATCTCAGCACACATTTTTTCACCCAATCTTGATGACACTTTCAGGTAATGATCAGTACAACACATCCCACTTGGGTCACCAAGTTTCTTTCTATTAGGTTAAACCGTTCTTTGGCGCTAACAGTTTTAATTTTTAGGTTTCACTCTGTTTTCTCCTATATGGATACATGTAGTTGGAACTCTAAATCAAACACGGTTTGTGCTAGCTCTTTGAAACTTGACACAATAAAGTAGCTCCAAGTTCTATCTCTATGGTTTGTTTCCTATTGATGTAGCCCTAAGCAGAGACTGGCGCAAATCACTTTCATGGAAAGGGGTTGACAATCTTCCAAAAAACTGAGTTTCCTGAAATCTCAGCACACATTTTTTCACCCAATCTTGATGACACTTTCAGGTAATGATCAGTACCCCAATCCCACTTGGCTCACCAAATTTCGTTCTCCTAGGTTAAACCGTTCGTTGGCAGTAACAGTTTTAATTTTTAGGTTTCACTCTTTTTTCTCCTATATGGATACATGTAGTTGGAACTCTATATCAAACACGGTTTGTGCTAGCTCTTTGAAACTTGACACAATAAAGTAGCTCCAAGTTCTATCTCTATGGTTTGTTTCCTATTGATGTAGCCCTAATCAGAGACTGGCGCAAATCACTTTCATGGAAAGGGGTTGCCAATCTTCCAAAAAACTGCGAGTTTCCTGAAATCTCAGCAAACATATTTTCACCCAATCTTGATGACACTTTCAGGTAATGATCAGTACCCCAATCCCACTTGGCTCACCAAATTTCGTTCTCCTAGGTTAAACCGTTCGTTGGCAGTAACAGGTTTAATTTTTAGGTTTCACTCTGTTTTCTCCTATATGGATACATGTAGTTGGAACTCTAAATCAAACACGGCTTGTGCTAGCTCTTTGAAACTTGACACAATAAAGTAGCTCCAAGTTCTATCTCTATGGTTTGTTTCCTATTGAAGTAGCCCTAAGCAGAGACTGGCGCAAATCACTTTCATGGAATGGGGTTGCCAATCTTCCAAAAAACTGCGAGTTTCCTGAAATCTCAGCACACATTTTTTCACCCAATATTGATGACACTTTCAGGTAATGATCAGCACCCCAATCCCACTGGGCTCACCAAATTTCGTTCTTCTAGGTTAAACCGTTCGTTGGCAGTAACAGTTTTAATATTTAGGTTTCACTCTGTTTTCTCCTATATGGATACATGTAGTTGGAACTCTAAATCAAACACGGTTTGTGCTAGCTCTTTGAAACTTGACACAATAAAGTAGCTCCAAGTTCTATCTATATGGTTTGTTTCCTATTGATGTCGCCCTAAGCAGAGAGTGGCGCAAATCACTTTCATGGAAAGGGGTTGCCAATCTTCCAAAAAACTGCGAGTTTCCTGAAATCTCAGCGCACATTTTTTCACCCAATCTTGATGACACTTTCAGGTAATGATCAGTACCCCAATCCCACTTGGCTCACCAAATTTCGTTCTTCTAGGTTAAACCGTTCGTTGGCAGTAACAGGTTTAATTTTTAGGTTTCACTCTGTTTTCTCCTATATGGATACATGTAGTTGGAACTCTAAATCAAACACGGTTTTTGCTAGCTCTTTGAAACTTGACACAATAAAGTAGCTCCAAGTTCTATCTATCTCTATGGTTTGTTTCCTATGGATGTAGCCCTAAGCAGAGACTGGCGCAAATCACTTTCATTTAAAGGGGTTGCCAAGCTTCCAAAAAACTACGAGTTTCCTGAAATCTCAGCACACATTTTTTCACCCAATCTTGATGACACTTTCAGGTAATGATCAGTACCCCAATCCCACTTGGCTCACCAAATTTCGTTCTTCTAGGTTAAACCGTTCGTTGGCAGTAACAGTTTTAACTTTTAGGTTTCACTCAATTTTCTCCTATATGAATACATGTAGTTGTAACTCTAAATCCAACATGGTTTGTGCTAGCTCTTTGAAACTTGACACAATAAAGTAGCTCCATGTTCTATCTCTATGGTTTGTTTCCTATTGATGTAGCCCTAAGCAGAGACTGGCGCAAATCACTTTCATGGAAAGGGGTTGCCAGGCTTCCAAATAACTACGAGTTTCCTGAAATCTCAGCACACATTTTTTCACCCAATCTTGATGACACTTTCAGGTAATGATCAGTACAACAAATCCCAGTTGGGTCACCAAGTTTCTTTGTTTAGGTTAAACCGTTCTTTGGCGCTAACAGTTTTAATTTTTAGGTTTCACTCTGTTTTCTCCTATATGGATACATGTAGTTGGAACTCTAAATCAAACACGGTTTGTGCTAGCTCTTTGAAACTTGACACAATAAATTAGCTTCAAGTTCTATCTCTATGGTTTGTTTCCTATTAATGTAGCCCTAAGCAGAGACTGGCGAAAATCACTTTCATGGAAAGGGGTTGACAATCTTCCAAAAAACTAAGAGTTTCCTGAAATCTCAGCACACATTTTTTCACCCAATCTTGATGACACTTTCAGGTAATGATCAGCACCCCAATTCCACTTGGCTCACCAAATTTTGTTCTTCTAGGTTAAACCGTTCGTTGGCAGTAACAGTTTTAATTTTTAGGTTTCACTCTGTTTTCTCCTATATGGATACATGTAGTTGGAACTCTAAATCAAACACGGTTTGTGCTAGCTCTTTGAAACTTGACACAATAAAGTAGCTCCAAGTTCTATCTCTATGGTTTGTTTCCTATTGATGTAGCCCTAAGCAGAGACTGGCGCAAATCACTTTCATGGAAAGGGGTTGCCAATCTTCCAAAAAACTGCGAGTTTCCTGAAATCTCAGCACACATTTTTTCACCCAATCTTGATGACACTTTCAGGTAATGATCAGTACAACACATCCCACTTGGGTCACCAAGTTTCTTTCTATTAGGTTAAACCGTTCTTTGGCGCTAACAGTTTTAATTTTTAGGTTTCACTCTGTTTTCTCCTATATGGATACATGTAGTTGGAACTCTAAATCAAACACGGTTTGTGCTAGCTCTTTGAAACTTGACACAATAAAGTGGCTCCAAGTTCTATCTCTATGGTTTGTTTCCTATTGATGTAGCCCTAAGCAGAGACTGGCGCAAATCACTTTCATGGAAAGGGGTTGCCAATCTTCCAAAAAACTACCAGTTTCCTGAAATCTCAGCACACATTTTTTCACCCAATCTTGATGACACTTTCAGGTAATGATCAGTACCCCAATCCCACGTGGCTCACCAAATTTTGTTCTTCTAGGTTAAACCGTTCGTTGGCAGTAACAGTTTTAATTTTTAGGTTTCACTCTGTTTTCTCCTATATGGATACATGTAGTTGGAAATCTAAATCAAACACGGTGTGTGCTAGCTCTTTGAAACTTGACACAATAAAGTAGCTCCAAGTTCTATCTCTATGGTTTGTTTCCTATTGAGGTAGCCCTAACAGAGACTGGCGCAAATCACTTTCATGGAAAGGGGTTGCCAGGCTTCCAAAAAACTACGAGTTTCCTGAAATCTCAGCACACATTTTTTCACCCAATCTTGAAGACACTTTCAGGTAATGATCAGTACAACAAATCCCAGTTGGGTCACCAAGTTTCTTTCTTATAGGTTAAACCGTTCTTTGGCGCTAACAGTTTTAATTTTTAGGTTTCACTCTGTTTTCTCCTATATGGATACATGTAGTTGGAACTCTAAATCAAACACGGTTTGTGCTAGCTCTTTGAAACTTGACACAATAAATTAGCTTCAAGTTCTATCTCTATGGTTTGTTTCCTATTGATGTAGCCCTAAGCAGAGACTGGCGAAAATCACTTTCATGGAAAGGGGTTGACAATCTTCCAAAAAACTAAGAGTTTCCTGAAATCTCAGCACACATTTTTTCACCCAATCTTGATGACACTTTCAGGTAATGATCAGCACCCCAATCCCACTTGGGTCACCAAGTTTCGTTCTTCTAGGTTAAACCGTTCGTTGGCAGTAACAGTTTTAATTTTTAGGTTTCACTCTGTTTTCTCCTATATGGATACATGTGGTTGGAACTCTAAATCAAACACGGTTTGTGCTAGCTCTTTGAAACTTGACACAATAAAGTAGCTCCAAGTTCTATCTCTATGGTTTGTTTCCTATTGATGTAGCCCTAAGCAGAGACTGGCGCAAATCACTTTCATGGAAAGGGGTTGCCAATCTTCCAAAAAACTGCGAGTTTCCTGAAATCTCAGCACACATTTTTTCACCCAATCTTGATGACACTTTCAGGTAATGATCAGTACAACACATCCCACTTGGGTCACCAAGTTTCTTTCTATTAGGTTAAACCGTTCTTTGGCGCTAACAGTTTTAATTTTTAGGTTTCACTCTGTTTTCTCGTATATGGATACATGTAGTTGGAACTCTAAATCAAACACGGTTTGTGCTAGCTCTTTGAAACTTGACACAATAAAGTAGCTCCAAGTTCTATCTCTATGGTTTGTTTCCTATTGATGTAGCCCTAAGCAGAGACTGGCGCAAATCACTTTCATGGAAAGGGGTTGCCAATCTTCCAAAAAACTGCGAGTTTCCTGAAATCTCAGCACACATTTTTTCACCCAATCTTGATGACACTTTCAGGTAATGATCAGTACCCCAATCCCACTTGGCTCACCAAATTTCGTTCTTCTAGGTTAAACCGTTCGTTGGCAGTAACAGTTTTAATTTTTAGGTTTCACTCTGTTTTCTCCTATATGGATACATGTAGTTGGAACTCTAAATCAAACACGGTTTGTGCTAGCTCTTTGAAACTTGACACAATAAAGTAGCTCCAAGTTCTATCTCTACGGTTTGTTTCCTATTGATGTAGCCCTAAGCAGAGACTGGCGAAAATCACTTTCATGGAAAGGTGTTGCCAATCTTCCAAAAAACTGCGAGTTTCCTGAAATCTCAGCACACATTTTTTCACCCAATCTTGATGACACTTTCAGGTAATGATCAGCACCCCAATCCCACTTGGCTCACCAAATTTCGTTCTTCTAGGTTAAACCGTTCGTTGGAAGTAACAGTTTTAATATTTAGGTTTCACTCTGATTTCTCCTATATGGATACATGTAGTTGGAACTCTAAATCAAACACGGTTTGTGCTAGCTCTTTGAAACTTGACACAATAAAGTAGCTCCAAGTTCTATCTATCTCTATGGTTTGTTTCCTATGGATGTAGCCCTAAGCAGAGACTGGCGCAAATCACTTTCATTTAAAGGGGTTGCCAAGCTTCCAAAAAACTATGAGTTTCCTGAAATCTCAGCACACATTTTTTCACCCAATCTTGATGACACTTTCAGGTAATGATCAGTACCCCAATCCCACTTGGCTCACCAAATTTCGTTCTTCTAGGTTAAACCGTTTGTTGGCAGTAACAGTTTTAACTTTTAGGTTTCACTCAATTTTCTCCTATATGAATACATGTAGTTGTAACTCTAAATCCAACATGGTTTGTGCTAGCTCTTTGAAACTTGACACAATAAAGTAGCTCCATGTTCTATCTCTATGGTTTGTTTCCTATAGATGTAGCCCTAAGCAGAGACTGGCGCAAATCTCTTTCATGGAAAGGGGTTGCCAGGCTTCCAAAAAACTACGAGTTTCCTGAAACCTCAGCACACATTTTTTCACCCAATCTTGATGACACTTTCAGGTAATGATCAGTACAACACATCCCACTTGGGTCACCAAGTTTCTTTCAATTAGGTTAAACCGTTCTTTGGCGCTAACAGTTTTAATTTTTAGGTTTCACACTGTTTTCTCCTATATGGATACATGTAGTTGGAACTCTAAATCAAACACGGTTTGTGCTAGCTCTTTGAAACTTGACACAATAAAGTAGCTCCAAGTTCTATCTCTATGGTTTGTTTCCTATTGATGTAGCCCTAAGCAGAGACTGGCGCAAATCACTTTCATGGAAAGTGGTTGCCAATCTTCCAAAAAACTGCGAGTTTCCTGAAATTTCAGCACACATTTTTTCACCCAATCTGGATGACACTTTCAGGTAATCATCACTACCCCAATCCCACTTGGCTCACCAAATTTCGTTCTTCTAGGTTAAACCGTTCGTTGGCAGTAACAGTTTTAATTTTTAGGTTTCACTCTGTTTTCTCCTATATGGATACATGTAGTTGGAACTCTAAATCAAAGACGGTTTGTGCTAGCTCTTTGAAACTTGACACAATAAAGTAGCTCCAAGTTCTATCTCTATGGTTTGTTTCCTATTGATGTAGCCCTAAGCAGAGACTGGCGCAAATCACTTTCATGGAAAGGGGTTGCCAATCTTCCAAAAAACTGCGAGTTTCCTGAAATCTCAGCACACATTTTTTCACCCAATCTTGATGACACTTTCAGGTAATGATCAGTACCCCAATCCCACTTGGCTCACCAAATTTCGTTCTTCTAGGTTAAACCGTTCGTTGGCAGTAACAGTTTTAATTTTTAGGTTTCACTCTGTTTTCTCCTATATGGATACATGTAGTTGGAACTCTAAATCAAACACGGTTTGTGCTAGCTCTTTGAAACTTGACACAATATAGTAGCTCCAAGTTCTATCTCTATGGTTTGTTTCCTATTGATGTAGCCCTAAGCAGAGACTGGCGCAAATCACTTTCATGGAAAGGGGTTGCCAATCTTCCAAAAAACTACGAGTTTCCTGAAATCTCAGCACACATTTTTTCACCCAATCTTGATGACACTTTCAGGTAATGATCAGCACCCCAATCCCACTTGCTTCACCAAATTTCGTTCTTCTAGGTTAAACCGTTCGTTGGCAGTAACAGTTTTAATATTTAGGTTTCACTCTGTTTTCTCCTATATGGATACATGTAGTTGGAACTCTAAATCAAACACGGTTTGTGCTAGCTCTTTGAAACTTGACACAATAAAGTAGCTCCAAGTTCTATCTCTATGGTTTGTTTCCTATTGATGTAGCCCTAAGCAGAGACTGGCGCAAATCACTTTCATGGAAAGGGGTTGCCAATCTTCCAAAAAACTGCGAGTTTCCTGAAATCTCAGCACACATTTTTTCACCCAATCTGGATGACACTTTCAGGTAATCATCAGTACCCCAATCCCACTTTTCTCACCAAATTTCGTTCTTCTAGGTTAAACCGTTCATTGGCAGTAACAGTTTTAATTTTTAGGTTTCACTCTGTTTTCTCCTATATGGATACATGTAGTTGGAACTCTAAATCAAACACGGTTTGTGGTAGCTCTTTGAAACTTGACACAATAAAGTAGCTCCAAGTTCTATCTCTATGGTTTGTTTCCTATTGATGTCGCCCTAAGCAGAGACTGGCGCAAATTACTTTCATGGAAAGGGGTTGCCAATCTTCCAAAAAACTGCGAGTTTCCTGAAATCTCAGCACACATTTTTTCACCCAATCTTGATGACACTTTCAGGTAATGATCAGTACAACACATCCCACTTGGGTCACCAAGTTTCTTTGTTTAGGTTAAACCGTTCTTTGGCGCTAACAGTTTTAATTTTTAGGTTTCACTCTGTTTTCTCCTATATGGATACATGTAGTTGGAACTCTAAATCAAACACGGTTTGTGCTAGCTCTTTGAAACTTGACACAATAAAGTAGCTCCAAGTTCTATCTCTATGGTTTGTTTCCTATTGATGTAGCCCTAAGCAGAGACTGGCGCAAATCACTTTCATGGAAAGGGGTTGACAATCTTCCAAAAAACTGAGTTTCCTGAAATCTCAGCACACATTTTTTCACCCAATCTTGATGACACTTTCAGGTAATGATCAGTACCCCAATCCCACTTGGCTCACCAAATTTCGTTCTCCTAGGTTAAACCGTTCGTTGGCAGTAACAGTTTTAATTTTTAGGTTTCACTCTTTTTTCTCCTATATGGATACATGTAGTTGGAACTCTATATCAAACACGGTTTGTGCTAGCTCTTTGAAACTTGACACAATAAAGTAGCTCCAAGTTCTATCTCTATGGTTTGTTTCCTATTGATGTAGCCCTAATCAGAGACTGGCGCAAATCACTTTCATGGAAAGGGGTTGCCAATCTTCCAAAAAACTGCGAGTTTCCTGAAATCTCAGCAAACATATTTTCACCCAATCTTGATGACACTTTCAGGTAATGATCAGTACCCCAATCCCACTTGGCTCACCAAATTTCGTTCTCCTAGGTTAAACCGTTCGTTGGCAGTAACAGGTTTAATTTTTAGGTTTCACTCTGTTTTCTCCTATATGGATACATGTAGTTGGAACTCTAAATCAAACACGGCTTGTGCTAGCTCTTTGAAACTTGACACAATAAAGTGGCTCCAAGTTCTATCCCTATGGTTTGTTTCCTATTGAAGTAGCCCTAAGCAGAGACTGGCGCAAATCACTTTCATGGAATGGGGTTGCCAATCTTCCAAAAAACTGCGAGTTTCCTGAAATCTCAGCACACATTTTTTCACCCAATATTGATGACACTTTCAGGTAATGATCAGCACCCCAATCCCACTGGGCTCACCAAATTTCGTTCTTCTAGGTTAAACCGTTCGTTGGCAGTAACAGTTTTAATATTTAGGTTTCACTCTGTTTTCTCCTATATGGATACATGTAGTTGGAACTCTAAATCAAACACGGTTTGTGCTAGCTCTTTGAAACTTGACACAATAAAGTAGCTCCAAGTTCTATCTATATGGTTTGTTTCCTATTGATGTCGCCCTAAGCAGAGAGTGGCGCAAATCACTTTCATGGAAAGGGGTTGCCAATCTTCCAAAAAACTGCGAGTTTCCTGAAATCTCAGCGCACATTTTTTCACCCAATCTTGATGACACTTTCAGGTAATGATCAGTACCCCAATCCCACTTGGCTCACCAAATTTCGTTCTTCTAGGTTAAACCGTTCGTTGGCAGTAACAGGTTTAATTTTTAGGTTTCACTCTGTTTTCTCCTATATGGATACATGTAGTTGGAACTCTAAATCAAACACGGTTTTTGCTAGCTCTTTGAAACTTGACACAATAAAGTAGCTCCAAGTTCTATCTATCTCTATGGTTTGTTTCCTATGGATGTAGCCCTAAGCAGAGACTGGCGCAAATCACTTTCATTTAAAGGGGTTGCCAAGCTTCCAAAAAACTACGAGTTTCCTGAAATCTCAGCACACATTTTTTCACCCAATATTGATGACACTTTCAGATACTGATCAGTACCCCAATCCCACTTGGCTCACCAAATTTCGTTCTTCTAGGTTAAACCGTTCGTTGGCAGTAACAGGTTTAATTTTTAGGTTTCACTCTGTTTTCTCCTATATGGATACTTGTAGTTGGAACTCTAAATCAAACACGGTTTTTGCTAGCTCTTTGAAACTTGACACAATAAAGTAGCTCCAAGTTCTATCTATCTCTATGGTTTGTTTCCTATGGATGTAGCCCTAAGCAGAGACTGGCGCAAATCACTTTCATTTAAAGGGGTTGCCAAGCTTCCAAATAACTACGAGTTTCCTGAAATCTCAGCACACATTTTTTCAACCAATCTTGATGACACTTTCAGGTAATGATCAGTACCCCAATCCCACTTGGCTCACCAAATTTCGTTCTTCTAGGTTAAACCGTTCGTTGGCAGTAACAGGTTTAATTTTTAGGTTTCACTCTGTTTTCTCCTATATGGATACATGTAGTTGGAACTCTAAATCAAACACGGTTTGTGCTAGCTCTTTGAAACTTGACACAATAAAGTAGCTCCAAGTTCTATCTCTATGGTTTGTTTCCTATTGATGTAGCCCTAAGCAGAGACTGGCGCAAATCACTTTCATGGAATGGGGTTGCCAATCTTCCAAAAAACTGCGAGTTTCCTGAAATCTCAGCACACATTTTTTCACCCAATCTTGATGACACTTTCAGGTAATGATCAGCACCCCAATCCCACTTGGGTCACCAAGTTTCTCTCTTTTAGGTTAAATCGTTCGTTGGCAGTAACAGTTTTAATATTTAGGTTTCACTCTGTTTTCTCCTATATGGATACATGTAGTTGGAACTCTAAATCAAACACGGTTTGTGCTAGCTCTTTGAAACTTGACACAATAAAGTAGCTCCAAGTTCTATCTATATGGTTTGTTTCCTATTGATGTCGCCCTAAGCAGAGACTGGCGCAAATCACTTTCATGGAAAGGGGTTGCCAATCTTCCAAAAAACTACGAGTTTCCTGAAATCTCATCGCACATTTTTTCACCCAATCTTGATGACACTTTCAGGTAATGATCAGTACCCCAATCCCACTTGGCTCACCAAATTTCGTTCTTCTAGGTTAAACCGTTCGTTGGCAGTAACAGGTTTAATTTTTAGGTTTCACTCTGTTTTCTCCTATATGGATACATGTAGTTGGAACTCTAAATCAAACACGGTTTTTGCTAGCTCTTTGAAACTTGACACAATAAAGTAGCTCCAAGTTCTATCTATCTCTATGGTTTGTTTCCTATGGATGTAGCCCTAAGCAGAGACTGGCGGAAATCACTTTCATTTAAAGGGGTTGCCAAGCTTCCAAAAAACTACGAGTTTCCTGAAATCTCAGCACACATTTTTTCACCCAATCTTGATGACACTTTCAGGTAATGATCAGTACCCCAATCCCACTTGGCTCACCAAATTTCGTTCTTCTAGGTTAAACCGTTCGTTGGCAGTAACAGTTTTAACTTTTAGGTTTCACTCAATTTTCTCCTATATGAATACATGTAGTTGTAACTCTAAATCCAACATGGTTTGTGCTAGCTCTTTGAAACTTGACACAATAAAGTAGCTCCATGTTCTATCTCTATGGTTTGTTTCCTATTGATGTAGCCCTAAGCAGAGACTGGCGCAAACCACTTTCATGGAAAGGGGTTGCCAGGCTTCCAAAAAACTACGAGTTTCCTGAAATCTCAGCACACATTTTTTCACCCAATCTTGATGACACTTTCAGGTAATGATCAGTACAACAAATCCCAGTTGGGTCACCAAGTTTCTTTGTTTAGGTTAAACCGTTCTTTGGCGCTAACAGTTTTAATTTTTAGGTTTCACTCTGTTTTCTCCTATATGGATACATGTAGTTGGAACTCTAAATCAAACACGGTTTGTGCTAGCTCTTTGAAACTTGACACAATAAATTAGCTCCAAGTTCTATCTCTATGGTTTGTTTCCTATTGATGTAGCCCTAAGCAGAGACTGGCGAAAATCACTTTCATGGAAAGGGGTTGCCAATCTTCCAAAAAACTACGAGTTTCCTGAAATCTCAGCACACATTTTTTCACCCAATCTTGATGACACTTTCAGGTAATGATCAGCACCCCAATTCCACTTGGCTCACCAAATTTCGTTCTTCTAGGTTAAACCGTTCGTTGGCAGTAACAGTTTTAATTTTTAGGTTTCACTCTGTTTTCTCCTATATGGATACATGTAGTTGGAACTCTAAATCAAACACGGTTTGTGCTAGCTCTTTGAAACTTGACACAATAAAGTAGCTCCAAGTTCTATCTCTATGGTTTGTTTCCTATTGATGTAGCCCTAAGCAGAGACTGGCGCAAATCACTTTCATGGAAAGGGGTTGCCAATCTTCCAAAAAACTGCGAGTTTCCTGAAATCTCAGCACACATTTTTTCACCCAATCTTGATGACACTTTCAGGTAATGATCAGTACAACACATCCCACTTGGGTCACCAAGTTTCTTTCTATTAGGTTAAACCGTTCTTTGGCGCTAACAGTTTTAATTTTTAGGTTTCACTCTGTTTTCTCCTATATGGATACATGTAGTTGGAACTCTAAATCAAACACGGTTTGTGCTAGCTCTTTGAAACTTGACACAATAAAGTAGCTCCAAGTTCTATCTCTATGGTTGTTTCCTATTGATGTAGCCCTAAGCAGAGACTGGTGCAAATCACTTTCATGGAAAGGGGTTGCCAATCTTCCAAAAAACTGCGAGTTTCCTGAAATCTCAGCACACATTTTTTCACCCAATCTTGATGACACTTTCAGGTAATGATCAGTACCCCAATCCCACTTGGCTCACCAAATTTCATTCTTCTAGGTTAAACCGTTCGTTGGCAGTAACAGTTTTAATTTTTAGGTTTCACTCTGTTTTCTCCTATATGGATACATGTAGTTGGAACTCTAAATCAAACACGGTTTGTGCTAGCTCTTTGAAACTTGACACAATAAAGTGGCTCCAAGTTCTATCTCTATGGTTTGTTTCCTATTGATGTAGCCCTAAGCAGAGACTGGCGCAAATCACTTTCATGGAAAGGGGTTGCCAATCTTCCAAAAAACTACGAGTTTCCTGAAATCTCAGCACACATTTTTTCACCCAATCTTGATGACACTTTCAGGTAATGATCAGTACCCCAATCCCACGTGGCTCACCAAATTTCGTTCTTCTAGGTTAAACCGTTCGTTGGCAGTAACAGTTTTAATTTTTAGGTTTCACTCTGTTTTCTCCTATATGGATACATGTAGTTGGAAATCTAAATCAAACACGGTGTGTGCTAGCTCTTTGAAACTTGACACAATAAAGTAGCTCCAAGTTCTATCTCTATGGTTTGTTTCCTATTGATGTAGCCCTAAGCAGAGACTGGCGCAAATCACTTTCATGGAAAGGGGTTGCCAATCTTCCAAAAAACTGCGAGTTTCCTGAAATCTCAGCACACATTTTTTCACCCAATCTTGATGACACTTTCAGGTAATGATCAGCACCCCAATCCCACTTGGCTCACCAAATTTCGTTCTTCTAGGTTAAACCGTTCGTTGGCAGTACAGTTTTAATATTTAGGTTTCACTCTGTTTTCTCCTATATGGATACATGTATTTGGAACTCTAAATCAAACACGGTTTGTGCTAGCTCTTTGAAACTTGACACAATAAAGTAGCTCCAAGTTCTATCTCTATGGTTGTTTCCTATTGATGTAGCCCTAAGCAGAGACTGGCGCAAATCACTTTCATGGAAAGGGGTTGCCAATCTTCCAAAAAACTGCGAGTTTCCTGAAATCTCAGCACACATTTTTTCACCCAATCTTGATGACACTTTCAGGTAATGATCAGTACCCCAATCCCACTTGGCTCACCAAATTTCGTTCTTCTAGGTTAAACCGTTCGTTGGCAGTAACAGTTTTAATTTTTAGGTTTCACTCTGTTTTCTCCTATATGGATACATGTAGTTGGAACTCTAAATCAAACACGGTTTGTGCTAGCTCTTTGAAACTTGACACAATAAAGTGGCTCCAAGTTCTATCTCTATGGTTTGTTTCCTATTGATGTAGCCCTAAGCAGAGACTGGCGCAAATCACTTTCATGGAAAGGGGTTGCCAATCTTCCAAAAAACTACGAGTTTCCTGAAATCTCAGCACACATTTTTTCACCCAATCTTGATGACACTTTCAGGTAATGATCAGTACCCCAATCCCACGTGGCTCACCAAATTTCGTTCTTCTAGGTTAAACCGTTCGTTGGCAGTAACAGTTTTAATTTTTAGGTTTCACTCTGTTTTCTCCTATATGGATACATGTAGTTGGAAATCTAAATCAAACACGGTGTGTGCTAGCTCTTTGAAACTTGACACAATAAAGTAGCTCCAAGTTCTATCTCTATGGTTTGTTTCCTATTGATGTAGCCCTAAGCAGAGACTGGCGCAAATCACTTTCATGGAAAGGGGTTGCCAATCTTCCAAAAAACTGCGAGTTTCCTGAAATCTCAGCACACATTTTTTCACCCAATCTTGATGACACTTTCAGGTAATGATCAGCACCCCAATGCCACTTGGCTCACCAAATTTCGTTCTTCTAGGTTAAACCGTTCGTTGGCAGTACAGTTTTAATATTTAGGTTTCACTCTGTTTTCTCCTATATGGATACATGTATTTGGAACTCTAAATCAAACACGGTTTGTGCTAGCTCTTTGAAACTTGACACAATAAAGTAGCTCCAAGTTCTATCTCTATGGTTTGTTTCCTATTGATGTACCCCTAAGCAGAGACTGGCGCAAATCACTTTCATGGAAAGGGGTTGCCAATCTTCCAAAAAACTACGAGTTTCCTGAAATCTCAGCACACATTTTTTCACCCAATCTTGATGACACTTTCAGATAATGATCAGTACCCCAATCCCACTTGGATCACCAAATTTCGTTCTTCTAGGTTAAACCGTTCGTTGGCAGTAACAGGTTTAATTTTTAGGTTTCACTCTGTTTTCTCCTATATGGATACATGTAGTTGGAACTCTAAATCAAACACGGTTTTTGCTAGCTCTTTGAAACTTGACACAATAAAGTAGCTCCAAGTTCTATCTATCTCTATGGTTTGTTTCCTATGGATGTAGCCCTAAGCAGAGACTGGCGCAAATCACTTTCATTTAAAGGGGTTGCCAAGCTTCCAAATAACTACGAGTTTCCTGAAATCTCAGCACACATTTTTTCACCCAATCTTGATGACACTTTCAGGTAATGATCAGTACCCCAATCCCACTTGGCTCACCAAATTTCGTTCTTCTAGGTTAAACCGTTCGTTGGCAGTAACAGGTTTAATTTTTAGGTTTCACTCTGTTTTCTCCTATATGGATACATGTAGTTGGAACTCTAAATCAAACACGGTTTTTGCTAGCTCTTTGAAACTTGACACAATAAAGTAACTCCAAGTTCTATCTATCTCTATGGTTTGTTTCCTATTGATGTAGCCCTAAGAAGAGACTGGCGCAAATCACTTTCATGGAAAGGGGTTGACCATCTTCCAAAAAACTAAGAGTTTCCTGAAATCTCAGCACACATTTTTTCACCCAATCTTGATGACACTTTCAGGTAGTGATCAGTACCCGAATCCCACTTGGCTCACCAAATTTCGTTCTTCTAGGATAAACCGTTCGTTGGCAGTAACAGTTTTAATTTTTAGGTTTCACTCTGTTTTCTCCTATATGGATACATGTATTTGGAACTCTAAATCAAACACGGTTTGTGCTAGCTCTTTGAAACTTGACACAATAAAGTAGCTCCAAGTTCTATCTCTATGGTTTGTTTCCTATTGATGTAGCCCTAAGCAGAGACTGGCGCAAATCACTTTCATGGAAAGGGGTTGCCAATCTTCGAAAAAACTACGAGTTTCCTGAAATCTCAGCACACATTTTTTCACCCAATCTTGATGACACTTTCAGGTAATGATCAGTAGCCCAATCCCACGTGGCTCACCAAATTTCGTTCTTCTAGGTTAAACCGTTCGTTGGCAGTAACAGTTTTAATTTTTAGGTTTCACTCTGTTTTCTCCTATATGGATACATGTATTTGGAAATCTAAATCAAACACGGTTTGTGCTAGCTCTTTGAAACTTGACACAATAAAGTAGCTCCAAGTTCTATCTCTATGGTTTGTTTCCTATTGATGTAGCCCTAAGAAGAGACTGGCGCAAATCACTTTCATGGAAAGGGGTTGACAATCTTCCAAAAAACTAAGAGTTTCCTGAAATCTCAGCACACATTTTTTCACCCAATCTTGATGACACTTTCAGGTAATGATCAGTACCCCAATCCCACTTGGCTCACCAAATTTCGTTCTTCTAGGTTAAACCGTTCGTTGGCAGTAACAGTTTTAATTTTTAGGTTTCACTCTGTTTTCTCCTATATGGATACATGTAGTTGGAACTCTATATCAAACATGGTTTGTGCTAGCTCTTTGAAACTTGACACAATAAAGTAGCTCCAAGTTCTATCTCTATGGTTTGTTTCCTATTTATGTAGCCCTAATCAGAGACTGGCGCAAATCACTTTCATGGAAAGGGGTTGCCATCTTCCAAAAAACTACGAGTTTCCTGAAATCTCAGCACACATATTTTCACCCAATCTTGATGACACTTTCAGGTAATGATCAGTACCCCAATCCCACTTGGCTCACCAAATTTCGTTCTTCTAGGTTAAACCATTCGTTGGCAGTAACAGGTTTAATTTTTAGGTTTCACTCTGTTTTCTCCTATATGGATATATGTAGTTGGAAATCTAAATCAAACACGGTTTGTGCTAGCTCTTTGAAACTTGACACAATAAAGTAGCTCCAAGTTCTATCTCTATGGTCTGTTTCCTATTGATGTAGCCCTAAGCAGAGACTGGCGCAAATCACTTACATGGAAAGGGGTTGACAATCTTCCAAAAAACTAAGAGTTTCCTGAAATCTCAGCACACATTTTTTCACCCAATCTTGATGACACTTTCAGGTAATGATCAGCACCCCAATCCCACTTGGCTCACCAAATTTCGTTCTTCTAGGTTAAACCGTTCGTTGGCAGTAACAGTTTTAATTTTTAGGTTTCACTCTGTTTTCTACTATATGGATACATGAAGTTGGAACTCTAAATCAAACACGGTTTGTGCTAGCTCTTTGAAACTTGACACAATAAAGTAGCTCCAAGTTCTATCTCTATGGTTTGTTTCCTATTGATGTAGCCCTAAGCAGAGACTGGCGCAAATCACTTTCATGGAAAGGGGTTGCCAATCTTCCAAAAAACTACGAGTTTCCTGAAATCTCAGCACACATTTTTTTACCCTATCTTGATGACACTTTCAGGTAATGATCAGTACCCCAATCCCACGTGGCTCACCAAATTTCGTTCTTCTAGGTTAAACCGTTCGTTGGCAGTAACAGTTTTAATTTTTAGGTTTCACTCTGTTTTCTCCTATATGGATACATGTAGTTGGAACTCTATATCAAACATGGTTTGTGCTAGCTCTTTGAAACTTGACACAATAAAGTAGCTCCAAGTTCTATCTCAATGGTTTGTTTCCTATTGATGTAGCCCTAATCAGAGACTGGCGCAAATCACTTTCATGGAAAGGGGTTGCCATCTTCCAAAAAACTACGAGTTTCCTGAAATCTCAGCACACATTTTTTCACCCAATCTTGATGACACTTTCAGGTAATGATCAGTACCCCAATCCCACGTGGCTCACCAAATTTCGTTCTTCTAGGTTAAACCGTTCGTTGGCAGTAACAGTTTTAATTTTTAGGTTTCACTCTGTTTTCTCCTATATGGATACATGTAGTTGGAACTCTAAATCAAACACGGTTTGTGCTAGCTCTTTGAAACTTGACACAATAAAGTAGCTCCAAGTTCTATCTCTATGGTTTGTTTCCTATTGATGTAGCCCAAAGAAGAGACTGGCGCAAATCACTTTCATGGAAAGGGGTTGACAATCTTCCAAAAAACTAAGAGTTTCCTGAAATCTCAGCACACATTTTTTCACCCAATCTTGATGACACTTTCAGGTAATGATCAGCACCCCAATCCCACTTGGCTCACCAAGTTTCGTTCTTCTAGGTTAAACCGTTCGTTGGCAGTAACAGTTTTAATATTTAGGTTTCACTCTGTTTTCTCCTATATGGATACATGTAGTTGGAACTCTAAATCAAACACGGTTTGTGCTAGCTCTTTGAAACTTGACACAATAAAGTAGCTCCAAGTTCTATCTCTATGGTTTGTTTCCTATTGATGTAGCCCTAAGCAGAGACTGGCGCAAATCACTTTCATGGAAAGGGGTTGCCAATCTTTTAAAAAACTACGAGTTTCCTGAAATCTCAGCACACATTTTTTCACCCAATCTTGATGACACTTTCAGGTAATGATCAGTACCCCAATCCCACTTGGCTCACCAAATTTCATTCTTCTAGGTTAAACCATTCGTTGGCAGTAACAGGTTTAATTTTTAGGTTTCACTCTGTTTTCTCCTATATGGATACATGTAGTTGGAACTCTAAATCAAACACGGTTTTTGCTAGGTCTTTGAAACTTGACACAATAAAGTAGCTCCAAGTTCTATCTATCTCTATGGTTTGTTTCCTATTGATGTAGCCCTAAGAAGAGACTGGCGCAAATCAATTTCATGGAAAGGGGTTGACAATCTTCCAAAAAACTAAGAGTTTCCTGAAATCTCAGCACACATTTTTCACCCAATTTTGATGACACTTTCAGGTAATGATCAGTACCCCAATCCCACTTGGCTCACCAAATTTCGTTCTTCTAGGTTAAACCGTTCGTTGGCAGTAACAGTTTTAATTTTTAGGTTTCACTCTGTTTTCTCCTATATGGATACATGTAGTTGGAACTCTATATCAAACATGGTTTGTGCTAGCTCTTTGAAACTTGACACAATAAAGTAGCTCCAAGTTCTATCTCAATGGTTTGTTTCCTATTGATGTAGCCCTAATCAGAGACTGGCGCAAATCACTTTCATGGAAAGGGGTTGCCATCTTCCAAAAAACTACGAGTTTCCTGAAATCTCAGCACACATATTTTCACCCAATCTTGATGACACTTTCAGGTAATGATCAGTACCCCAATCCCACTTGGCTCACCAAATTTCGTTCTTCTAGGTTAAACCGTTAGTTGGCAGTAACAGGTTTAATTTTTAGGTTTCACTCTGTTTTCTCCTATATGGATACATGTAGTTGCAACTCTAAATCAAACACGGTTTGTGCTAGCTCTTTGAAACTTGACACAATAAAGTAGCTCCAAGTTCTATCTCTATGGTTTGTTTCCTATTGATGTAGCCCTAAGCAGAGACTGGCGCAAATCACTTTCATGGAAAGGGGTTGCCAATCTTCCAAAAAACTACGAGTTTCCTGAAATCTCAGCACACATTTTTTCACCCAATCTTGATGACACTTTCAGGTAATGATCAGTACCCCAATCCCACGTGGCTCACCAAATTTCATTCTTCTAGGTTAAACCGTTCGTTGGCAGTAACAGTTTTAATTTTTAGGTTTCACTCTGTTTTCTCCTATATGGATACATGTAGTTGGAACTCTAAATCAAACACGGTTTGTGCTAGCACTTTGAAACTTGACACAATAAAGTAGCTCCAAGTTCTATCTCTATGGTTTGTTTCCTATTGATGTAGCCCAAAGAAGAGACTGGCGCAAATCACTTTCATGGAAAGGGGTTGACAATCTTCCAAAAAACTAAGAGTTTCCTGAAATCTCAGCACACATTTTTTCACCCAATCTTGATGACACTTTCAGGTAATGATCAGTACCCCAATCCCACTTGGCTCACCAAATTTCGTTCTTCTAGGTTAAACGGTTCGTTGGCAGTAACAGTTTTAATTTTTAGGTTTCACTCTGTTTTCTCCTATATGGATACATGTAGTTGGAACTCTAAATCAAACACGGTTTGTGCTAGCTCTTTGAAACTTGACACAATAAAGTAGCTCCAAGTTCTATCTCTATGATTTGTTTCCTATTGATGTAGCCCTAAGCAGAGACTGGCGCAAATTACTTTAATGGAAAGGGGTTGCCATCTTCAAAAAAACTACGAGTTTCCTGAAATCTCAGCACACATTTTTTCACCCAATCTTGACGACACTTTAAGGTAATGATCAGTACCCCAATCCCACTTGGCTCACCAAATTTCGTTCTTCTAGGTTAAACCGTTCGTTGGCAGTAACAGTTTTAATTTTTAGGTTTCACTCTGTTTTCTCCTATATGGATACATGTAGTTGGAACTCTAAATCAAACACGGTTTGTGCTAGCTCTTTGAAACTTGACACAATAAAGTAGCTCCAAGTTCTATCTCTATGGTTTGTTTCCTATTGATGTAGCCCTAAGAAGAGACTGGCGCAAATCACTTTCATGGAAAGGGGTTGACAATCTTCCAAAAAACTAAGAGTTTCCTGAAATCTCAGCACACATTTTTTCACCCAATCTTGATGACACTTTCAGGTAATGATCAGTACCCCAATCCCACTTGGCTCACCAAATTTCGTTCTTCTAGGTTAAACCGTTCGTTGGCAGTAACAGTTTTAATTTTTAGGTTTCACTCTGTTTTCTCCTATATGGATACATGTAGTTGGAACTCTAAATCAAACACGGTTTGTGCTAGCTCTTTGAAACTTGACACAATAAAGTAGCTCCAAGTTCTATCTCTATGGTTTGTTTCCTATTGATGTAGCCCTAAGCAGAGACTGGCGCAAATCACTTTCATGGAAAGGGGTTGCCAATCTTCCAAAAAACTGCGAGTTTCCTGAAATCTCAGCACACATTTTTTCACCCAATCTTGATGACACTTTCAGGTAATGATCAGCACCCCAATCCCACTTGGCTCACCAAATTTCGTTCTTCTAGGATAAACCGTTCGTTGGCAGTAACAGTTTTAATTTTTAGGTTTCACTCTGTTTTCTCCTATATGGATACATGTATTTGGAACTCTAAATCAAACACGGTTTGTGCTAGCTCTTTGAAACTTGACACAATAAAGTAGCTCCAAGTTCTATCTCTATGGTTTGTTTCCTATTGATGTAGCCCTAAGCAGAGACTGGCGCAAATCACTTTCATGGAAAGGGGTTGCCAATCTTCGAAAAAACTACGAGTTTCCTGAAATCTCAGCACACATTTTTTCACCCAATCTTGATGACACTTTCAGGTAATGATCAGTAGCCCAATCCCACGTGGCTCACCAAATTTCGTTCTTCTAGGTTAAACCGTTCGTTGGCAGTAACAGTTTTAATTTTTAGGTTTCACTCTGTTTTCTCCTATATGGATACATGTATTTGGAAATCTAAATCAAACACGGTTTGTGCTAGCTCTTTGAAACTTGACACAATAAAGTAGCTCCAAGTTCTATCTCTATGGTTTGTTTCCTATTGATGTAGCCCTAAGCAGAGACTGGCGCAAATCACTTTCATGGAAAGGGGTTGACAATCTTCCAAAAAACTAAGAGTTTCCTGAAATCTCAGCACACATTTTTTCACCCAATCTTGATGACACTTTCAGGTAATGATCAGTACCCCAATCCCACTTGGCTCACCAAATTTCGTTCTTCTAGGTTAAACCGTTCGTTGGCAGTAACAGTTTTAATTTTTAGGTTTCACTCTGTTTTCTCCTATATGGATACATGTAGTTGGAACTCTATATCAAACATGGTTTGTGCTAGCTCTTTGAAACTTGACACAATAAAGTAGCTCCAAGTTCTATCTCTATGGTTTGTTTCCTATTTATGTAGCCCTAATCAGAGACTGGCGCAAATCACTTTCATGGAAAGGGGTTGCCATCTTCCAAAAAACTACGAGTTTCCTGAAATCTCAGCACACATATTTTCACCCAATCTTGATGACACTTTCAGGTAATGATCAGTACCCCAATCCCACTTGGCTCACCAAATTTCGTTCTTCTAGGTTAAACCATTCGTTGGCAGTAACAGGTTTAATTTTTAGGTTTCACTCTGTTTTCTCCTATATGGATATATGTAGTTGGAAATCTAAATCAAACACGGTTTGTGCTAGCTCTTTGAAACTTGACACAATAAAGTAGCTCCAAGTTCTATCTCTATGGTCTGTTTCCTATTGATGTAGCCCTAAGCAGAGACTGGCGCAAATCACTTACATGGAAAGGGGTTGACAATCTTCCAAAAAACTAAGAGTTTCCTGAAATCTCAGCACACATTTTTTCACCCAATCTTGATGACACTTTCAGGTAATGATCAGCACCCCAATCCCACTTGGCTCACCAAATTTCGTTCTTCTAGGTTAAACCGTTCGTTGGCAGTAACAGTTTTAATTTTTAGGTTTCACTCTGTTTTCTACTATATGGATACATGAAGTTGGAACTCTAAATCAAACACGGTTTGTGCTAGCTCTTTGAAACTTGACACAATAAAGTAGCTCCAAGTTCTATCTCTATGGTTTGTTTCCTATTGATGTAGCCCTAAGCAGAGACTGGCGCAAATCACTTTCATGGAAAGGGGTTGCCAATCTTCCAAAAAACTACGAGTTTCCTGAAATCTCAGCACACATTTTTTTACCCTATCTTGATGACACTTTCAGGTAATGATCAGTACCCCAATCCCACGTGGCTCACCAAATTTCGTTCTTCTAGGTTAAACCGTTCGTTGGCAGTAACAGTTTTAATTTTTAGGTTTCACTCTGTTTTCTCCTATATGGATACATGTAGTTGGAACTCTATATCAAACATGGTTTGTGCTAGCTCTTTGAAACTTGACACAATAAAGTAGCTCCAAGTTCTATCTCAATGGTTTGTTTCCTATTGATGTAGCCCTAATCAGAGACTGGCGCAAATCACTTTCATGGAAAGGGGTTGCCATCTTCCAAAAAACTACGAGTTTCCTGAAATCTCAGCACACATTTTTTCACCCAATCTTGATGACACTTTCAGGTAATGATCAGTACCCCAATCCCACGTGGCTCACCAAATTTCGTTCTTCTAGGTTAAACCGTTCGTTGGCAGTAACAGTTTTAATTTTTAGGTTTCACTCTGTTTTCTCCTATATGGATACATGTAGTTGGAACTCTAAATCAAACACGGTTTGTGCTAGCTCTTTGAAACTTGACACAATAAAGTAGCTCCAAGTTCTATCTCTATGGTTTGTTTCCTATTGATGTAGCCCAAAGAAGAGACTGGCGCAAATCACTTTCATGGAAAGGGGTTGACAATCTTCCAAAAAACTAAGAGTTTCCTGAAATCTCAGCACACATTTTTTCACCCAATCTTGATGACACTTTCAGGTAATGATCAGCACCCCAATCCCACTTGGCTCACCAAGTTTCGTTCTTCTAGGTTAAACCGTTCGTTGGCAGTAACAGTTTTAATATTTAGGTTTCACTCTGTTTTCTCCTATATGGATACATGTAGTTGGAACTCTAAATCAAACACGGTTTGTGCTAGCTCTTTGAAACTTGACACAATAAAGTAGCTCCAAGTTCTATCTCTATGGTTTGTTTCCTATTGATGTAGCCCTAAGCAGAGACTGGCGCAAATCACTTTCATGGAAAGGGGTTGCCAATCTTTTAAAAAACTACGAGTTTCCTGAAATCTCAGCACACATTTTTTCACCCAATCTTGATGACACTTTCAGGTAATGATCAGTACCCCAATCCCACTTGGCTCACCAAATTTCATTCTTCTAGGTTAAACCATTCGTTGGCAGTAACAGGTTTAATTTTTAGGTTTCACTCTGTTTTCTCCTATATGGATACATGTAGTTGGAACTCTAAATCAAACACGGTTTTTGCTAGCTCTTTGAAACTTGACACAATAAAGTAGCTCCAAGTTCTATCTATCTCTATGGTTTGTTTCCTATTGATGTAGCCCTAAGAAGAGACTGGCGCAAATCAATTTCATGGAAAGGGGTTGACAATCTTCCAAAAAACTAAGAGTTTCCTGAAATCTCAGCACACATTTTTCACCCAATTTTGATGACACTTTCAGGTAATGATCAGTACCCCAATCCCACTTGGCTCACCAAATTTCGTTCTTCTAGGTTAAACCGTTCGTTGGCAGTAACAGTTTTAATTTTTAGGTTTCACTCTGTTTTCTCCTATATGGATACATGTAGTTGGAACTCTATATCAAACATGGTTTGTGCTAGCTCTTTGAAACTTGACACAATAAAGTAGCTCCAAGTTCTATCTCAATGGTTTGTTTCCTATTGATGTAGCCCTAATCAGAGACTGGCGCAAATCACTTTCATGGAAAGGGGTTGCCATCTTCCAAAAACTACGAGTTTCCTGAAATCTCAGCACACATATTTTCACCCAATCTTGATGACACTTTCAGGTAATGATCAGTACCCCAATCCCACTTGGCTCACCAAATTTCGTTCTTCTAGGTTAAACCGTTCGTTGGCAGTAACAGGTTTAATTTTTAGGTTTCACTCTGTTTTCTCCTATATGGATACATGTAGTTGCAACTCTAAATCAAACACGGTTTGTGCTAGCTCTTTGAAACTTGACACAATAAAGTAGCTCCAAGTTCTATCTCTATGGTTTGTTTCCTATTGATGTAGCCCTAAGCAGAGACTGGCGCAAATCACTTTCATGGAAAGGGGTTGCCAATCTTCCAAAAAACTACGAGTTTCCTGAAATCTCAGCACACATTTTTTCACCCAATCTTGATGACACTTTCAGGTAATGATCAGTACCCCAATCCCACGTGGCTCACCAAATTTCATTCTTCTAGGTTAAACCGTTCGTTGGCAGTAACAGTTTTAATTTTTAGGTTTCACTCTGTTTTCTCCTACATGGATACATGTAGTTGGAACTCTAAATCAAACACGGTTTGTGCTAGCACTTTGAAACTTGACACAATAAAGTAGCTCCAAGTTCTATCTCTATGGTTTGTTTCCTATTGATGTAGCCCAAAGAAGAGACTGGCACAAATCACTTTCATGGAAAGGGGTTGACAATCTTCCAAAAAACTAAGAGTTTCCTGAAATCTCAGCACACATTTTTTCACCCAATCTTGATGACACTTTCAGGTAATGATCAGTACCCCAATCCCACTTGGCTCACCAAATTTCGTTCTTCTAGGTTAAACGGTTCGTTGGCAGTAACAGTTTTAATTTTTAGGTTTCACTCTGTTTTCTCCTATATGGATACATGTAGTTGGAACTCTAAATCAAACACGGTTTGTGCTAGCTCTTTGAAACTTGACACAATAAAGTAGCTCCAAGTTCTATCTCTATGATTTGTTTCCTATTGATGTAGCCCTAAGCAGAGACTGGCGCAAATTACTTTAATGGAAAGGGGTTGCCATCTTCAAAAAAATTACGAGTTTCCTGAAATCTCAGCACACATTTTTTCACCCAATCTTGACGACACTTTAAGGTAATGATCAGTACCCCAATCCCACTTGGCTCACCAAATTTCGTTCTTCTAGGTTAAACCGTTCGTTGGCAGTAACAGTTTTAATTTTTAGGTTTCACTCTGTTTTCTCCTATATGGATACATGTAGTTGGAACTCTAAATCAAACACGGTTTGTGCTAGCTCTTTGAAACTTGACACAATAAAGTAGCTCCAAGTTCTATCTCTATGGTTTGTTTCCTATTGATGTAGCCCTAAGAAGAGACTGGCGCAAATCACTTTCATGGAAAGGGGTTGACAATCTTCCAAAAAACTAAGAGTTTCCTGAAATCTCAGCACACATTTTTTCACCCAATCTTGATGACACTTTCAGGTAATGATCAGTACCCCAATCCCACTTGGCTCACCAAATTTCGTTCTTCTAGGTTAAACCGTTCGTTGGCAGTAACAGTTTTAATTTTTAGGTTTCACTCTGTTTTCTCCTATATGGATACATGTAGTTGGAACTCTAAATCAAACACGGTTTGTGCTAGCTCTTTGAAACTTGACACAATAAAGTAGCTCCAAGTTCTATCTCTATGGTTTGTTTCCTATTGATGTAGCCCTAAGCAGAGACTGGCGCAAATCACTTTCATGGAAAGGGGTTGCCAATCTTCCAAAAAACTGCGAGTTTCCTGAAATCTCAGCACACATTTTTTCACCCAATCTTGATGACACTTTCAGGTAATGATCAGCACCCCAATCCCACTTGGCTCACCAAATTTCGTTCTTCTAGGTTAAACCGTTCGTTGGCAGTAACAGTTTTAATTTTTAGGTTTCACTCTGTTTTCTCCTATATGGATACATGTAGTTGGAACTCTAAATCAAACACGGTTTGTGCTAGTTCTTTGAAACTTGACACAATAAAGTAGCTCCAAGTTCTATCTCTATGGTTTGTTTCCTATTGATGTAGCCCTAAGCAGAGACTGGCGCAAATCACTTTCATGGAAAGGGGTTGCCAATCTTCCAAAAAACTACGAGTTTCCTGAAATCTCAGCACACATTTTTTCACCGAATCTTGATGACACTTTCAGGTAATGATCAGTACCCCAATCCCACGTGGCTCACCAAATTTCGTTCTTCTAGGTTAAACCGTTCGTTGGCAGTAACAGTTTTAATTTTTAGGTTTCACTCTGTTTTCTCCTATATGGATACATGTAGTTGGAAGTCTAAATCAAACACGGTTTGTGCTAGCTCTTTGAAACTTGACACAATAAAGTAGCTCCAAGTTCTACATCTATGGTTTGTTTCCTATTGATGTAGCCCTAAGCAGAGACTGGCGCAAATCACTTTCATGGAAAGGGGTTGACAATCTTCCAAAAAACTAAGAGTTTCCTGAAATCTCAGCACACATTTTTTCACCCAATCTTGATGACACTTTCAGGTAATGATCAGTACCCCAATCCCACTTGGCTCACCAAATTTCGTTCTTCTAGGTTAAACCGTTCGTTGGCAGTAACAGTTTTAATTTTTAGGTTTCACTCTGTTTTCTCCTATATGGATACATGTAGTTGGAACTCTAAATCAAACACGGTTTGTGCTAGCTCTTTGAAACTTGACACAATAAAGTAGCTCCAAGTTCTATCTCTATGGTTTGTTTCCTATTGATGTAGCCCTAAGCAGAGACTGGCGCAAATCACTTTCATGGAAAGGGGTTGCCAATCTTCCAAAAAACTGCGAGTTTCCTGAAATCTCAGCACACATTTTTTCACCCAATCTTGATGACACTTTCAGGTAATGATCAGCACCCCAATCCCACTTGGCTCACCAAATTTCGTTCTTCTAGGTTAAACCGTTCGTTGGCAGTAACAGTTTTAATTTTTAGGTTTCACTCTGTTTTCTCCTATATGGATACATGTAGTTGGAACTCTAAATCAAACACGGTTTGTGCTAGTTCTTTGAAACTTGACACAATAAAGTAGCTCCAAGTTCTATCTCTATGGTTTGTTTCCTATTGATGTAGCCCTAAGCAGAGACTGGCGCAAATCACTTTCATGGAAAGGGGTTGCCAATCTTCCAAAAAACTACGAGTTTCCTGAAATCTCAGCACACATTTTTTCACCGAATCTTGATGACACTTTCAGGTAATGATCAGTACCCCAATCCCACGTGGCTCACCAAATTTCGTTCTTCTAGGTTAAACCGTTCGTTGGCAGTAACAGTTTTAATTTTTAGGTTTCACTCTGTTTTCTCCTATATGGATACATGTAGTTGGAAGTCTAAATCAAACACGGTTTGTGCTAGCTCTTTGAAACTTGACACAATAAAGTAGCTCCAAGTTCTACATCTATGGTTTGTTTCCTATTGATGTAGCCCTAAGCAGAGACTGGCGCAAATCACTTTCATGGAAAGGGGTTGACAATCTTCCAAAAAACTAAGAGTTTCCTGAAATCTCAGCACACATTTTTTCACCCAATCTTGATGACACTTTCAGGTAATGATCAGTACCCCAATCCCACTTGGCTCACCAAATTTCGTTCTTCTAGGTTAAACCGTTCGTTGGCAGTAACAGTTTTAATTTTTAGGTTTCACTCTGTTTTCTCCTATATGGATACATGTAGTTGGAACTCTATATCAAACATGGTTTGTGCTAGCTCTTTGAAACTTGACACAATAAAGTAGCTCCAAGTTCTATCTCTATGGTTTGTTTCCTATTGATGTAGCCCTAAGCAGAGACTGGCGCAAATCACTTTCATGGAAAGGGGTTGCCAATCTTCCAAAAAACTACGAGTTTCCTGAAATCTCAGCACACATTTTTTCACCCAATCTTGATGACACTTTCAGGTAATGATCAGTACCCCAATCCCACTTGGCTCACCAAATTTCGTTCTTCTAGGTTAAACCATTCGTTGGCAGTAACAGGTTTAATTTTTAGGTTTCACTCTGTTTTCTCCTATATGGATACATGTAGTTGGAACTCTAAATCAAACACGGTTTTTGCTAGCTCTTTGAAACTTGACACAATAAAGTAGCTCCAAGTTCTATCTATCTCTATGGTTTGTTTCCTATTGATGTAGCCCTAAGAAGAGACTGGCGCAAATCACTTTCATGGAAAGGGGTTGACAATCTTCCAAAAAACTAAGAGTTTCCTGAAATCTCAGCACACATTTTTCACCCAATCTTGATGACACTTTCAGGTAATGATCAGTACCCCAATCCCACTTGGCTCACCAAATTTCGTTCTTCTAGGTTAAACCGTTCGTTGGCAGTAACAGTTTTAATTTTTAGGTTTCACTCTGTTTTCTCCTATATGGATACATGTAGTTGGAACTCAAAATCAAACACGGTTTGTGCTAGCTCTTTGAAACTTGACACAATAAAGTAGCTCCAAGTTCTATCTCTATGGTTTGTTTCCTATTGATGTAGCCCTATGCAGAGACTGGCGCAAATCACTTTCATGGAAAGGGGTTGCCAATCTTCCAAAAAACTACGAGTTTCCTGAAATCTCAGCACACATTTTTTCACCCAATCTTGATGACACTTTCAGGTAATGATCAGTACCCCAATCCCACGTGGCTCACCAAATTTCGTTCTTCTAGGTTAAACCATTCGTTGGCAGTAACAGGTTTAATTTTTAGGTTTCACTCTGTTTTCTCCTATATGGATACATGTAGTTGGAACTCTAAATCAAACACGGTTTTTGCTAGCTCTTTGAAACTTGACACAATAAAGTAGCTCCAAGTTCTATCTATCTCTATGGTTTGTTTCCTATTGATGTAGCCCTAAGAAGAGACTGGCACAAATCACTTTCATGGAAAGGGGTTGACAATCTTCCAAAAAACTAAGAGTTTCCTGAAATCTCAGCACACATTTTTCACCCAATCTTGATGACACTTTCAGGTAATGATCAGTACCCCAATCCCACTTGGCTCACCAAATTTCGTTCTTCTAGGTTAAACCGTTCGTTGGCAGTAACAGTTTTAATTTTTAGGTTTCACTCTGTTTTCTCCTATATGGATACATGTAGTTGGAACTCTATATCAATCATGGTTTGTGCTAGCTCTTTGAAACTTGACACAATAAAGTAGCTCCAAGTTCTATCTCAATGGTTTGTTTCCTATTGATGTAGCCCTAATCAGAGACTGGCGCAAATCACTTTCATGGAAAGGGGTTGCCATCTTCCAAAAAACTACGAGTTTCCTGAAATCTCAGCACACATATTTTCACCCAATCTTGATGACACTTTCAGGTAATGATCAGTACCCCAATCCCACTTGGCTCACCAAATTTCGTTCTTCTAGGTTAAACCATTCGTTGGCAGTAACAGGTTTAATTTTTAGGTTTCACTCTGTTTTCTCCTATATGGATACATGTAGTTGGAACTCTAAATCAAACACGGTTTTTGCTAGCTCTTTGAAACTTGACACAATAAAGTAGCTCCAAGTTCTATCTATCTCTATGGTTTGTTTCCTATTGATGTAGCCCTAAGAAGAGACTGGCGCAAATCACTTTCATGGAAAGGGGTTGACAATCTTCCAAAAAACTAAGAGTTTCCTGAAATCTCAGCACACATTTTTCACCCAATCTTGATGACACTTTCAGGTAATGATCAGTACCCCAATCCCACTTGGCTCACCAAATTTCGTTCTTCTAGGTTAAACCGTTCGTTGGCAGTAACAGTTTTAATTTTTAGGTTTCACTCTGTTTTCTCCTATATGGATACATGTAGTTGGAACTCAAAATCAAACACGGTTTGTGCTAGCTCTTTGAAACTTGACACAATAAAGTAGCTCCAAGTTCTATCTCTATGGTTTGTTTCCTATTGATGTAGCCCTATGCAGAGACTGGCGCAAATCACTTTCATGGAAAGGGGTTGCCAATCTTCCAAAAAACTACGAGTTTCCTGAAATCTCAGCACACATTTTTTCACCCAATCTTGATGACACTTTCAGGTAATGATCAGTACCCCAATCCCACGTGGCTCACCAAATTTCGTTCTTCTAGGTTAAACCATTCGTTGGCAGTAACAGTTTTAATTTTTAGGTTTCACTCTGTTTTCTCCTATATGGATACATGTAGTTGGAACTCTAAATCAAACACGGTTTTTGCTAGCTCTTTGAAACTTGACACAATAAAGTAGCTCCAAGTTCTATCTCTATGGTTTGTTTCCTATTGATGTAGCCCTAAGAAGAGACTGGCGCAAATCACTTTCATGGAAAGGGGTTGACAATCTTCCAAAAAACTAAGAGTTTCCTGAAATCTCAGCACACATTTTTTCACCCAATCTTGATGACACTTTCAGGTAATGATCAGTACCCCAATCCCACTTGGCTCACCAAATTTCGTTCTTCTAGGTTAAACCGTTCGTTGGCAGTAACAGTTTTAATTTTTAGGTTTCACTCTGTTTTCTCCTATATGGATACATGTAGTTGGAACTCTAAATCAAACACGGTTTGTGCTAGCTCTTTGAAACTTGACACAATAAAGTAGCTCCAAGTTCTATCTCTATGGTTTGTTTCCTATTGATGTAGCCCTAAGCAGAGACTGGTGCAAATCACTTTCATGGAAAGGGGTTGCCAATCTTCCAAAAAACTGCGAGTTTCCTGAAATCTCAGCACACATTTTTTCACCCAATCTTGATGACACTTTCAGGTAATGATCAGCACCCCAATCCCACTTGGCTCACCAAATTTCGTTCTTCTAGGTTAAACCGTTCGTTGGCAGTAACAGTTTTAATTTTTAGGTTTCACTCTGTTTTCTCCTATATGGATACATGTAGTTGGAACTCTAAATCAAACACGGTTTGTGCTAGTTCTTTGAAACTTGACACAATAAAGTAGCTCCAAGTTCTATCTCTATGGTTTGTTTCCTATTGATGTAGCCCTAAGCAGAGACTGGCGCAAATCACTTTCATGGAAAGGGGTGGCCAATCTTCCAAAAAACTACGAGTTTCCTGAAATCTCAGCACACATTTTTTCACCGAATCTTGATGACACTTTCAGGTAATGATCAGTACCCCAATCCCACGTGGCTCACCAAATTTCGTTCTTCTAGGTTAAACCGTTCGTTGGCAGTAACAGTTTTAATTTTTAGGTTTCACTCTGTTTTCTCCTATATGGATACATGTAGTTGGAACTCTAAATCAAACACGGTTTTTGCTAGCTCTTTGAAACTTGACACAATAAAGTAGCTCCAAGTTCTATCTATCTCTATGGTTTGTTTCCTATTGATGTAGCCCTAAGAAGAGACTGGCGCAAATCACTTTCATGGAAAGGGGTTGACAATCTTCCAAAAAACTAAGAGTTTCCTGAAATCTCAGCACACATTTTTCACCCAATCTTGATGACACTTTCAGGTAATGATCAGTACCCCAATCCCACTTGGCTCACCAAATTTCGTTCTTCTAGGTTAAACCGTTCGTTGGCAGTAACAGTTTTAATTTTTAGGTTTCACTCTGTTTTCTCCTATATGGATACATGTAGTTGGAACTCTAAATCAAACACGGTTTGTGCTAGCTCTTTGAAACTTGACACAATAAAGTAGCTCCAAGTTCTATCTCTATGGTTTGTTTCCTATTGATGTAGCCCTAATCAGAGACTGGCGCAAATCACTTTCATGGAAAGGGGTTGCCATCTTCCAAAAAACTACGAGTTTCCTGAAATCTCAGCACACATATTTTCACCCAATCTTGATGACACTTTCAGGTAATGATCAGTACCCCAATCCCACTTGGCTCACCAAATTTCGTTCTTCTAGGTTAAACCGTTCGTTGGCAGTAACAGGTTTAATTTTTAGGTTTCACTCTGTTTTCTCCTATATGGATACATGTAGTTGGAACTCTAAATCAAACACGGTTTGTGCTAGCTCTTTGAAACTTGACACAATAAAGTAGCTCCAAGTTCTATCTCTATGGTTTGTTTCCTATTGATGTAGCCCTAAGCAGAGACTGGCGCAAATCACTTTCATGGAAAGGGGTTGCCAATCTTCCAAAAAACTGCGAGTTTCCTGAAATCTCAGCACACATTTTTTCACCCAATCTTGATGACACTTTCAGGTAATGATCAGCACCCCAATCCCACTTGGCTCACCAAATTTCGTTCTTCTAGGTTAAACCGTTCGTTGGCAGTAACAGTTTTAATTTTTAGGTTTCACTCTGTTTTCTCCTATATGGATACATGTAGTTGGAACTCTAAATCAAACACGGTTTGTGCTAGCTCTTTGAAACTTGACACAATAAAGTAGCTCCAAGTTCTATCTCTATGGTTTGTTTCCTATTGATGTAGCCCTAATCAGAGACTGGCGCAAATCACTTTCATGGAAAGGGGTTGCCATCTTCCAAAAAACTACGAGTTTCCTGAAATCTCAGCACACATATTTTCACCCAATCTTGATGACACTTTCAGGTAATGATCAGTACCCCAATCCCACTTGGCTCACCAAATTTCGTTCTTCTAGGTTAAACCGTTCGTTGGCAGTAACAGGTTTAATTTTTAGGTTTCACTCTGTTTTCTCCTATATGGATACATGTAGTTGGAACTCTAAATCAAACACGGTTTGTGCTAGCTCTTTGAAACTTGACACAATAAAGTAGCTCCAAGTTCTATCTCTATGGTTTGTTTCCTATTGATGTAGCCCTAAGCAGAGACTGGCGCAAATCACTTTCATGGAAAGGGGTTGCCAATCTTCCAAAAAACTGCGAGTTTCCTGAAATCTCAGCACACATTTTTTCACCCAATCTTGATGACACTTTCAGGTAATGATCAGCACCCCAATCCCACTTGGCTCACCAAATTTCGTTCTTCTAGGTTAAACCGTTCGTTGGCAGTAACAGTTTTAATTTTTAGGTTTCACTCTGTTTTCTCCTATATGGATACATGTAGTTGGAACTCTAAATCAAACACGGTTTGTGCTAGCTCTTTGAAACTTGACACAATAAAGTAGCTCCAAGTTCTATCTCTATGGTTTGTTTCCTATTGATGTAGCCCAAAGAAGAGACTGGCGCAAATCACTTTCATGGAAAGGGGTTGACAATCTTCCAAAAAACTACGAGTTTCCTGAAATCTCAGCACACATTTTTTCACCCAATCTTGATGACACTTTCAGGTAATGATCAGTACCCGAATCCCACTTGGCTCACCAAATTTCGTTCTTCTAGGTTAAACCGTTCGTTGGCAGTAACAGTTTTAATTTTTAGGTTTCACTCTGTTTTCTCCTTTATGGATACATGTAGTTGGAACTCTAAATCAAACACGGTTTGTGCTAGCTCTTTGAAACTTGACACAATAAAGTAGCTCCAAGTTCTATCTCTATGGTTTGTTTCCTATTGATGTAGCCCTAAGCAGAGACTGGCGCAAATTACTTTAATGGAAAGGGGTTGCCATCTTCAAAAAAACTACGAGTTTCCTGAAATCTCAGCACACATTTTTTTCACCCAATCTTGAGGACACTTTAAGGTAATGATCAGTACCCCAATCGCACTTGGCTCACCAAATTTCGTTCTTCTAGGTTAAACCGTTCGTTGGCAGTAACAGTTTTAATTTTTAAGTTTCACTCTGTTTTCTCCTATATGGATACATGTAGTTGGAACTCTAAATCAAACACGGTTTGTGCTAGCTCTTTGAAACTTGACACAATAAAGTAGCTCCAAGTTCTATCTCTATGGTTTGTTTCCTATTGATGTAGCCCTAAGAAGAGACTGGCGCAAATCACTTTCATGGAAAGGGGTTGACAATCTTCCAAAAAACTACGAGTTTCCTGAAATCTCAGCACACATTTTTTCACCCAATCTTGATGACACTTTCAGGTAATGATCAGTACCCCAATCCCACGTGGCTCACCAAATTTCGTTCTTCTAGGTTAAACCATTCGTTGGCAGTAACAGGTTTAATTTTTAGGTTTCACTCTGTTTTCTCCTATATGGATACATGTAGTTGGAACTCTAAATCAAACACGGTTTTTGCTAGCTCTTTGAAACTTGACACAATAAAGTAGCTCCAAGTTCTATCTATCTCTATGGTTTGTTTCCTATTGATGTAGCCCTAAGAAGAGACTGGCACAAATCACTTTCATGGAAAGGGGTTGACAATCTTCCAAAAAACTAAGAGTTTCCTGAAATCTCAGCACACATTTTTCACCCAATCTTGATGACACTTTCAGGTAATGATCAGTACCCCAATCCCACTTGGCTCACCAAATTTCGTTCTTCTAGGTTAAACCGTTCGTTGGCAGTAACAGTTTTAATTTTTAGGTTTCACTCTGTTTTCTCCTATATGGATACATGTAGTTGGAACTCTATATCAAACATGGTTTGTGCTAGCTCTTTGAAACTTGACACAATAAAGTAGCTCCAAGTTCTATCTCAATGGTTTGTTTCCTATTGATGTAGCCCTAATCAGAGACTGGCGCAAATCACTTTCATGGAAAGGGGTTGCCATCTTCCAAAAAACTACGAGTTTCCTGAAATCTCAGCACACATATTTTCACCCAATCTTGATGACACTTTCAGGTAATGATCAGTACCCCAATCCCACTTGGCTCACCAAATTTCGTTCTTCTAGGTTAAACCATTCGTTGGCAGTAACAGGTTTAATTTTTAGGTTTCACTCTGTTTTCTCCTATATGGATACATGTAGTTGGAACTCTAAATCAAACACGGTTTTTGCTAGCTCTTTGAAACTTGACACAATAAAGTAGCTCCAAGTTCTATCTATCTCTATGGTTTGTTTCCTATTGATGTAGCCCTAAGAAGAGACTGGCGCAAATCACTTTCATGGAAAGGGGTTGACAATCTTCCAAAAAACTAAGAGTTTCCTGAAATCTCAGCACACATTTTTCACCCAATCTTGATGACACTTTCAGGTAATGATCAGTACCCCAATCCCACTTGGCTCACCAAATTTCGTTCTTCTAGGTTAAACCGTTCGTTGGCAGTAACAGTTTTAATTTTTAGGTTTCACTCTGTTTTCTCCTATATGGATACATGTAGTTGGAACTCAAAATCAAACACGGTTTGTGCTAGCTCTTTGAAACTTGACACAATAAAGTAGCTCCAAGTTCTATCTCTATGGTTTGTTTCCTATTGATGTAGCCCTATGCAGAGACTGGCGCAAATCACTTTCATGGAAAGGGGTTGCCAATCTTCCAAAAAACTACGAGTTTCCTGAAATCTCAGCACACATTTTTTCACCCAATCTTGATGACACTTTCAGGTAATGATCAGTACCCCAATCCCACGTGGCTCACCAAATTTCGTTCTTCTAGGTTAAACCATTCGTTGGCAGTAACAGTTTTAATTTTTAGGTTTCACTCTGTTTTCTCCTATATGGATACATGTAGTTGGAACTCTAAATCAAACACGGTTTTTGCTAGCTCTTTGAAACTTGACACAATAAAGTAGCTCCAAGTTCTATCTCTATGGTTTGTTTCCTATTGATGTAGCCCTAAGAAGAGACTGGCGCAAATCACTTTCATGGAAAGGGGTTGACAATCTTCCAAAAAACTAAGAGTTTCCTGAAATCTCAGCACACATTTTTTCACCCAATCTTGATGACACTTTCAGGTAATGATCAGTACCCCAATCCCACTTGGCTCACCAAATTTCGTTCTTCTAGGTTAAACCGTTCGTTGGCAGTAACAGTTTTAATTTTTAGGTTTCACTCTGTTTTCTCCTATATGGATACATGTAGTTGGAACTCTAAATCAAACACGGTTTGTGCTAGCTCTTTGAAACTTGACACAATAAAGTAGCTCCAAGTTCTATCTCTATGGTTTGTTTCCTATTGATGTAGCCCTAAGCAGAGACTGGTGCAAATCACTTTCATGGAAAGGGGTTGCCAATCTTCCAAAAAACTGCGAGTTTCCTGAAATCTCAGCACACATTTTTTCACCCAATCTTGATGACACTTTCAGGTAATGATCAGCACCCCAATCCCACTTGGCTCACCAAATTTCGTTCTTCTAGGTTAAACCGTTCGTTGGCAGTAACAGTTTTAATTTTTAGGTTTCACTCTGTTTTCTCCTATATGGATACATGTAGTTGGAACTCTAAATCAAACACGGTTTGTGCTAGTTCTTTGAAACTTGACACAATAAAGTAGCTCCAAGTTCTATCTCTATGGTTTGTTTCCTATTGATGTAGCCCTAAGCAGAGACTGGCGCAAATCACTTTCATGGAAAGGGGTGGCCAATCTTCCAAAAAACTACGAGTTTCCTGAAATCTCAGCACACATTTTTTCACCGAATCTTGATGACACTTTCAGGTAATGATCAGTACCCCAATCCCACGTGGCTCACCAAATTTCGTTCTTCTAGGTTAAACCGTTCGTTGGCAGTAACAGTTTTAATTTTTAGGTTTCACTCTGTTTTCTCCTATATGGATACATGTAGTTGGAACTCTAAATCAAACACGGTTTTTGCTAGCTCTTTGAAACTTGACACAATAAAGTAGCTCCAAGTTCTATCTATCTCTATGGTTTGTTTCCTATTGATGTAGCCCTAAGAAGAGACTGGCGCAAATCACTTTCATGGAAAGGGGTTGACAATCTTCCAAAAAACTAAGAGTTTCCTGAAATCTCAGCACACATTTTTCACCCAATCTTGATGACACTTTCAGGTAATGATCAGTACCCCAATCCCACTTGGCTCACCAAATTTCGTTCTTCTAGGTTAAACCGTTCGTTGGCAGTAACAGTTTTAATTTTTAGGTTTCACTCTGTTTTCTCCTATATGGATACATGTAGTTGGAACTCTAAATCAAACACGGTTTGTGCTAGCTCTTTGAAACTTGACACAATAAAGTAGCTCCAAGTTCTATCTCTATGGTTTGTTTCCTATTGATGTAGCCCTAATCAGAGACTGGCGCAAATCACTTTCATGGAAAGGGGTTGCCATCTTCCAAAAAACTACGAGTTTCCTGAAATCTCAGCACACATATTTTCACCCAATCTTGATGACACTTTCAGGTAATGATCAGTACCCCAATCCCACTTGGCTCACCAAATTTCGTTCTTCTAGGTTAAACCGTTCGTTGGCAGTAACAGGTTTAATTTTTAGGTTTCACTCTGTTTTCTCCTATATGGATACATGTAGTTGGAACTCTAAATCAAACACGGTTTGTGCTAGCTCTTTGAAACTTGACACAATAAAGTAGCTCCAAGTTCTATCTCTATGGTTTGTTTCCTATTGATGTAGCCCTAAGCAGAGACTGGCGCAAATCACTTTCATGGAAAGGGGTTGCCAATCTTCCAAAAAACTGCGAGTTTCCTGAAATCTCAGCACACATTTTTTCACCCAATCTTGATGACACTTTCAGGTAATGATCAGCACCCCAATCCCACTTGGCTCACCAAATTTCGTTCTTCTAGGTTAAACCGTTCGTTGGCAGTAACAGTTTTAATTTTTAGGTTTCACTCTGTTTTCTCCTATATGGATACATGTAGTTGGAACTCTAAATCAAACACGGTTTGTGCTAGCTCTTTGAAACTTGACACAATAAAGTAGCTCCAAGTTCTATCTCTATGGTTTGTTTCCTATTGATGTAGCCCTAATCAGAGACTGGCGCAAATCACTTTCATGGAAAGGGGTTGCCATCTTCCAAAAAACTACGAGTTTCCTGAAATCTCAGCACACATATTTTCACCCAATCTTGATGACACTTTCAGGTAATGATCAGTACCCCAATCCCACTTGGCTCACCAAATTTCGTTCTTCTAGGTTAAACCGTTCGTTGGCAGTAACAGGTTTAATTTTTAGGTTTCACTCTGTTTTCTCCTATATGGATACATGTAGTTGGAACTCTAAATCAAACACGGTTTGTGCTAGCTCTTTGAAACTTGACACAATAAAGTAGCTCCAAGTTCTATCTCTATGGTTTGTTTCCTATTGATGTAGCCCTAAGCAGAGACTGGCGCAAATCACTTTCATGGAAAGGGGTTGCCAATCTTCCAAAAAACTGCGAGTTTCCTGAAATCTCAGCACACATTTTTTCACCCAATCTTGATGACACTTTCAGGTAATGATCAGCACCCCAATCCCACTTGGCTCACCAAATTTCGTTCTTCTAGGTTAAACCGTTCGTTGGCAGTAACAGTTTTAATTTTTAGGTTTCACTCTGTTTTCTCCTATATGGATACATGTAGTTGGAACTCTAAATCAAACACGGTTTGTGCTAGCTCTTTGAAACTTGACACAATAAAGTAGCTCCAAGTTCTATCTCTATGGTTTGTTTCCTATTGATGTAGCCCAAAGAAGAGACTGGCGCAAATCACTTTCATGGAAAGGGGTTGACAATCTTCCAAAAAACTACGAGTTTCCTGAAATCTCAGCACACATTTTTTCACCCAATCTTGATGACACTTTCAGGTAATGATCAGTACCCGAATCCCACTTGGCTCACCAAATTTCGTTCTTCTAGGTTAAACCGTTCGTTGGCAGTAACAGTTTTAATTTTTAGGTTTCACTCTGTTTTCTCCTTTATGGATACATGTAGTTGGAACTCTAAATCAAACACGGTTTGTGCTAGCTCTTTGAAACTTGACACAATAAAGTAGCTCCAAGTTCTATCTCTATGGTTTGTTTCCTATTGATGTAGCCCTAAGCAGAGACTGGCGCAAATTACTTTAATGGAAAGGGGTTGCCATCTTCAAAAAAACTACGAGTTTCCTGAAATCTCAGCACACATTTTTTCACCCAATCTTGAGGACACTTTAAGGTAATGATCAGTACCCCAATCGCACTTGGCTCACCAAATTTCGTTCTTCTAGGTTAAACCGTTCGTTGGCAGTAACAGTTTTAATTTTTAAGTTTCACTCTGTTTTCTCCTATATGGATACATGTAGTTGGAACTCTAAATCAAACACGGTTTGTGCTAGCTCTTTGAAACTTGACACAATAAAGTAGCTCCAAGTTCTATCTCTATGGTTTGTTTCCTATTGATGTAGCCCTAAGAAGAGACTGGCGCAAATCACTTTCATGGAAAGGGGTTGACAATCTTCCAAAAAACTAAGAGTTTCCTGAAATCTCAGCACACATTTTTTCACCCAATCTTGATGACACTTTCAGGTAATGATCAGTACCCCAATCCCACTTGGCTCACCAAATTTCGTTCTTCTAGGTTAAACCGTTCGTTGGCAGTAACAGTTTTAATTTTTAGGTTTCACTCTGTTTTCTCCTATATGGATACATGTATTTGGAACTCTAAATCAAACACGGTTTGTGCTAGCTCTTTGAAACTTGACACAATAAAGTAGCTCCAAGTTCTATCTCTATGGTTTGTTTCCTATTGATGTAGCCCTAAGCAGAGACTGGCGCAAATCACTTTCATGGAAAGGGGTTGCCAATCTTCGAAAAAACTACGAGTTTCCTGAAATCTCAGCACACATTTTTTCACCCAATCTTGATGACACTTTCAGGTAATGATCAGTAGCCCAATCCCACGTGGCTCACCGAATTTCGTTCTTCTAGGTTAAACCGTTCGTTGGCAGTAACAGTTTTAATTTTTAGGTTTCACTCTGTTTTCTCCTATATGGATACATGTAGTTGGATATCTAAATCAAACACGGTTTGTGCTAGCTCTTTGAAACTTGACACAATAAAGTAGCTCCAAGTTCTATCTCTATGGTTTGTTTCCTATTGATGTAGCCCTAAGCAGAGACTGGCGCAAATCACTTTCATGGAAAGGGGTTGACAATCTTCCAAAAAACTAAGAGTTTCCTGAAATCTCAGCACACATTTTTTCACCCAATCTTGATGACACTTTCAGGTAATGATCAGTACCCCAATCCCACTTGGCTCACCAAATTTCGTTCTTCTATGTTAAACCGTTCGTTGGCAGTAACAGTTTTAATTTTTAGGTTTCACTCTTTTTCTCCTATATGGATACATGTAGTTGGAACTCTATATCAAACATGGTTTGTGCTAGCTCTTTGAAACTTGACACAATAAAGTAGCTCCAAGTTCTATCTCTATGGTTTGTTTCCTATTTATGTAGCCCTAATCAGAGACTGGCGCAAATCACTTTCATGGAAAGGGGTTGCCATCTTCCAAAAAACTACGAGTTTCCTGAAATCTCAGCACACATATTTTCACCCAATCTTGATGACACTTTCAGGTAATGATCAGTACCCCAAACCCACTTGGCTCACCAAATTTCGTTCTTCTAGGTTAAACCATTCGTTGGCAGTAACAGGTTTAATTTTTAGGTTTCACTCTGTTTTCTCCTATATGGATACATGTAGTTGGATCTCTAAATCAAACACGGTTTGTGCTAGCTCTTTGAAACTTGACACAATAAAGTAGCTCCAAGTTCTATCTCTATGGTTTGTTTCCTATTGATGTAGCCCTAAGCAGAGACTGGCGCAAATCACTTTCATGGAAAGGGGTTGCCAATCTTCCAAAAAACTACGAGTTTCCTGAAATCTCAGCACACATTTTTTCACCCAATCTTGATGACACTTTCAGGTAATGATCAGTACCCCAATCCCACGTGGCTCACCAAATTTCGTTCTTCTAGGTTAAACCGTTCGTTGGCAGTAACATTTTTAATTTTTAGGTTTCACTCTGTTTTCTCCTATATGGATACATGTAGTTGGAACTCTAAATCAAACACGGTTTGTGCTAGCTCTTTGAAACTTGACACAATAAAGTAGCTCCAAGTTCTATCTCTATGGTTTGTTTCCTATTGATGTAGCCCTAAGAAGAGACTGGCGCAAATCACTTTCATGGAAAGGGGTTGACAATCTTCCAAAAAACTAAGAGTTTCCTGAAATCTCAGCACACATTTTTCACCCAATCTTGATGACACTTTCAGGTAATGATCAGTACCCCAATCCCACTTGGCTCACCAAATTTCGTTCTTCTAGGTTAAACCGTTCGTTGGCAGTAACAGTTTTAATTTTTAGGTTTCACTCTGTTTTCTCCTATATGGATACATGTAGTTGGAACTCAAAATCAAACACGGTTTGTGCTAGCTCTTTGAAACTTGACACAATAAAGTAGCTCCAAGTTCTATCTCTATGGTTTGTTTCCTATTGATGTAGCCCTATGCAGAGACTGGCGCAAATCACTTTCATGGAAAGGGGTTGCCAATCTTCCAAAAAACTACGAGTTTCCTGAAATCTCAGCACACATTTTTTCACCCAATCTTGATGACACTTTCAGGTAATGATCAGTACCCCAATCCCACGTGGCTCACCAAATTTCGTTCTTCTAGGTTAAACCGTTCGTTGGCAGTAACAGTTTTAATTTTTAGGTTTCACTCTGTTTTCTCCTATATGGATACATGTAGTTGGAACTCTAAATCAAACACGGTTTGTGCTAGCTCTTTGAAACTTGACACAATAAAGTAGCTCCAAGTTCTATCTCTATGGTTTGTTTCCTATTGATGTAGCCCTAATCAGAGACTGGCGCAAATCACTTTCATGGAAAGGGGTTGCCATCTTCCAAAAAACTACGAGTTTCCTGAAATCTCAGCACACATATTTTCACCCAATCTTGATGACACTTTCAGGTAATGATCAGTACCCCAATCCCACTTGGCTCACCAAATTTCGTTCTTCTAGGTTAAACCGTTCGTTGGCAGTAACAGGTTTAATTTTTAGGTTTCACTCTGTTTTCTCCTATATGGATACATGTAGTTGGAACTCTAAATCAAACACGGTTTGTGCTAGCTCTTTGAAACTTGACACAATAAAGTAGCTCCAAGTTCTATCTCTATGGTTTGTTTCCTATTGATGTAGCCCAAAGAAGAGACTGGCGCAAATCACTTTCATGGAAAGGGGTTGACAATCTTCCAAAAAACTACGAGTTTCCTGAAATCTCAGCACACATTTTTTCACCCAATCTTGATGACACTTTCAGGTAATGATCAGTACCCCAATCCCACTTGGCTCACCAAATTTCGTTCTTCTAGGTTAAACCGTTCGTTGGCAGTAACAGTTTTAATTTTTAGGTTTCACTCTGTTTTCTCCTATATGGATACATGTAGTTGGAACTCTAAATCAAACACGGTTTGTGCTAGCTCTTTGAAACTTGACACAATAAAGTAGCTCCAAGTTCTATCTCTATGGTTTGTTTCCTATTGATGTAGCCCTAAGCAGAGACTGGCGCAAATCACTTTCATGGAAAGGGGTTGCCAATCTTCCAAAAAACTACGAGTTTCCTGAAATCTCAGCACACATTTTTTCACCCAATCTTGATGACACTTTCAGGTAATGATCAGTACCCCAATCCCACGTGGCTCACCAAATTTCGTTCTTCCAGGTTAAACCATTCGTTGGCAGTAACAGTTTTAATTTTTAGGTTTCACTCTGTTTTCTCCTATATGGATACATGTAGTTGGAACTCTAAATCAAACACGGTTTGTGCTAGCTCTTTGAAACTTGACACAATAAAGTAGCTCCAAGTTCTATCTCTATGGTTTGTTTCCTATTGATGTAGCCCAAAGAAGAGACTGGCGCAAATCACTTTCATGGAAAGGGGTTGACAATCTTCCAAAAAACTACGAGTTTCCTGAAATCTCAGCACACATTTTTTCACCCAATCTTGATGACACTTTCAGGTAATGATCAGTACCCCAATCCCACTTGGCTCACCAAATTTCGTTCTTCTAGGTTAAACCGTTCGTTGGCAGTAACAGTTTTAATTTTTAGGTTTCACTCTGTTTTCTCCTATATGGATACATGTAGTTGGAACTCTAAATCAAACACGGTTTGTGCTAGCTCTTTGAAACTTGACACAATAAAGTAGCTCCAAGTTCTATCTCTATGGTTTGTTTCCTATTGATGTAGCCCTAAGCAGAGACTGGCGCAAATTACTTTAATGGAAAGGGGTTGCCATCTTCAAAAAAACTACGAGTTTCCTGAAATCTCAGCACACATTTTTTCACCCAATCTTGAGGACACTTTAAGGTAATGATCAGTACCCCAATCGCACTTGGCTCACCAAATTTCGTTCTTCTAGGTTAAACCGTTCGTTGGCAGTAACAGTTTTAATTTTTAAGTTTCACTCTGTTTTCTCCTATATGGATACATGTAGTTGGAACTCTAAATCAAACACGGTTTGTGCTAGCTCTTTGAAACTTGACACAATAAAGTAGCTCCAAGTTCTATCTCTATGGTTTGTTTCCTATTGATGTAGCCCTAAGAAGAGACTGGCGCAAATCACTTTCATGGAAAGGGGTTGACAATCTTCCAAAAAACTAAGAGTTTCCTGAAATCTCAGCACACATTTTTTCACCCAATCTTGATGACACTTTCAGGTAATGATCAGTACCCCAATCCCACTTGGCTCACCAAATTTCGTTCTTCTAGGTTAAACCGTTCGTTGGCAGTAACAGTTTTAATTTTTAGGTTTCACTCTGTTTTCTCCTATATGGATACATGTAGTTGGAACTCTAAATCAAACACGGTTTGTGCTAGCTCTTTGAAACTTGACACAATAAAGTAGCTCCAAGTTCTATCTCTATGGTTTGTTTCCTATTGATGTAGCCCTAAGCAGAGACTGGCGCAAATCACTTTCATGGAAAGGGGTTGACAATCTTCCAAAAAACTAAGAGTTTCCTGAAATCTCAGCACACATTTTTTCACCCAATCTTGATGACACTTTCAGGTAATGATCAGTACCCCAATCCCACTTGGCTCACCAAATTTCGTTCTTCTAGGTTAAACCGTTCGTTGGCAGTAACAGTTTTAATTTTTAGGTTTCACTCTTTTTCTCCTATATGGATACATGTAGTTGGAACTCTATATCAAACATGGTTTGTGCTAGCTCTTTGAAACTTGACACAATAAAGTAGCTCCAAGTTCTATCTCTATGGTTTGTTTCCTATTTATGTAGCCCTAATCAGAGACTGGCGCAAATCACTTTCATGGAAAGGGGTTGCCATCTTCCAAAAAACTACGAGTTTCCTGAAATCTCAGCACACATATTTTCACCCAATCTTGATGACACTTTCAGGTAATGATCAGTACCCCAAACCCACTTGGCTCACCAAATTTCGTTCTTCTAGGTTAAACCATTCGTTGGCAGTAACAGGTTTAATTTTTAGGTTTCACTCTGTTTTCTCCTATATGGATACATGTAGTTGGAACTCTAAATCAAACACGGTTTGTGCTAGCTCTTTGAAACTTGACACAATAAAGTAGCTCCAAGTTCTATCTCTATGGTTTGTTTCCTATTGATGTAGCCCTAAGCAGAGACTGGCGCAAATCACTTTCATGGAAAGGGGTTGCCAATCTTCCAAAAAACTACGAGTTTCCTGAAATCTCAGCACACATTTTTTCACCCAATCTTGATGACACTTTCAGGTAATGATCAGTACCCCAATCCCACGTGGCTCACCAAATTTCGTTCTTCTAGGTTAAACCGTTCGTTGGCAGTAACATTTTTAATTTTTAGGTTTCACTCTGTTTTCTCCTATATGGATACATGTAGTTGGAACTCTAAATCAAACACGGTTTGTGCTAGCTCTTTGAAACTTGACACAATAAAGTAGCTCCAAGTTCTATCTCTATGGTTTGTTTCCTATTGATGTAGCCCAAAGAAGAGACTGGCGCAAATCACTTTCATGGAAAGGGGTTGACAATCTTCCAAAAAACTAAGAGTTTCCTGAAATCTCAGCACACATCTTTTCACCCAATCTTGATGACACTTTCAGGTAATGATCAGTACCCCAATCCCACGTGGCTCACCAAATTTCGTTCTTCTAGGTTAAACCGTTCGTTGGCAGTAACAGTTTTAATTTTTAGGTTTCACTCTGTTTTCTCCTATATGGATACATGTATTTGGAAGTCTAAATCAAACACGGTTTGTGCTAGCTCTTTGAAACTTGACACAATAAAGTAGCTCCAAGTTCTACCTCTATGGTTTGTTTCCTATTGATGTAGCCCTAAGCAGAGACTGGCGCAAATCACTTTCATGGAAAGGGGTTGACAATCTTCCAAAAAACTAAGAGTTTCCTGAAATCTCAGCACACATTTTTTCACCCAATCTTGATGACACTTTCAGGTAATGATCAGTACCCCAATCCCACTTGGCTCACCAAATTTCGTTCTTCTAGGTTAAACCGTTCGTTGGCAGTAACAGTTTTAATATTTAGGTTTCACTCTGTTTTCTCCTATATGGATACATGTAGTTGGAACTCTAAATCAAACACGGTTTGTGCTAGCTCTTTGAAACTTGACACAATAAAGTAGCTCCAAGTTCTATCTCTATGGTTTGTTTCCTATTGATGTAGCCCTAAGCAGAGACTGGCGCAAATCACTTTCATGGAAAGGGGTTGCCAATCTTCCAAAAAACTACGAGTTTCCTGAAATCTCAGCACACATTTTTTCACCCAATCTTGATGACACTTTCAGGTAATGATCAGTACCCCAATCCCACTTGGCTCACCAAATTTTGTTCTTCTAGGTTAAACCATTCGTTGGCAGTAACAGGTTTAATTTTTAGGTTTCACTCTGTTTTCTCCTATATGGATACATGTATTTAGAACTCTAAATCAAACACGGTTTTTGCTAGCTCTTTGAAACTTGACACAATAAAGTAGCTCCAAGTTCTATCTGTCTCTATGGTTTGTTTCCTCTTGATGTAGCCCTAAGAAGAGACTGGCGTAAATCACTTTCATGGAAAGGGGTTGACAATCTTCCAAAAAACTAAGAGTTTCCTGAAATCTCAGCACACATTTTTCACCCAATCTTGATGACACTTTCAGGTAATGATCAGTACCCCAATCCCACTTGGCTCACCAAATTTCGTTCTTCTAGGTTAAACCGTTCGTTGGCAGTAACAGTTTTAATTTTTAGGTTTCACTCTGTTTTCTCCTATATGGATACATGTAGTTGGAACTCAAAATCAAACACGGTTTGTGCTAGCTCTTTGAAACTTGACACAATAATGTAGCTCCAAGTTCTATCTCTATGGTTTGTTTCCTATTGATGTAGCCCTAAGCAGAGACTGGCGCAAATCACTTTCATGGAAAGGGGTTGCCAATCTTCCAAAAAACTGCGAGTTTCCTGAAATCTCAGCACACATTTTTTCACCCAATCTTGATGACACTTTCAGGTAATGATCAGTACCCCAATCCCACTTGGCTCACCAAATTTCGTTCTTCTAGGTTAAACCGTTCGTTGGCAGTAACAGTTTTAATTTTTAGGTTTCACTCTGTTTTCTCCTATATGGATACATGTAGTTGGAACTCTATATCAAACATGGTTTGTGCTAGCTCTTTGAAACTTGACACAATAAAGTAGCTCCAAGTTCTATCTCTATGGTTTGTTTCCTATTGATGTAGCCCTAAGCAGAGACTGGCGCAAATCACTTTCATGGAAAGGGGTTGCCAATCTTCCAAAAAACTACGAGTTTCCTGAAATCTCAGCACACATTTTTTCACCCAATCTTGATGACACTTTCAGGTAATGATCAGTACCCCAATCCCACGTGGCTCACCAAATTTCGTTCTTCCAGGTTAAACCATTCGTTGGCAGTAACAGTTTTAATTTTTAGGTTTCACTCTGTTTTCTCCTATATGGATACATGTAGTTGGAACTCTAAATCAAACACGGTTTGTGCTAGCTCTTTGAAACTTGACACAATAAAGTAGCTCCAAGTTCTATCTCTATGGTTTGTTTCCTATTGATGTAGCCCAAAGAAGAGACTGGCGCAAATCACTTTCATGGAAAGGGGTTGACAATCTTCCAAAAAACTAAGAGTTTCCTGAAATCTCAGCACACATTTTTTCACCCAATCTTGATGACACTTTCAGGTAATTATCAGTACCCCAATCCCACTTGGCTCACCAAATTTCGTTCTTCTAGGTTAAACCGTTCGTTGGCAGTAACAGTTTTAATTTTTAGGTTTCACTCTGTTTTCTCCTATATGGATACATGTATTTGGAACTCTAAATCAAACACGGTTTGTGCTAGCTCTTTGAAACTTGACACAATAAAGTAGCTCCAAGTTCTATCTCTATGGTTTGTTTCCTATTGATGTAGCCCTAAGCAGAGACTGGCGCAAATTACTTTAATGGAAAGGGGTTGCCATCTTCAAAAAAACTACGAGTTTCCTGAAATCTCAGCACACACTTTTTCACCCAATCTTGATGACAATTTCAGGTAATGATCAGTACCCCAATCCCAATTGGCTCACCAAATTTCGTTCTTCTAGGTTAAACCGTTCGTTGGCAGTAACAGTTTTAATTTTTAGGTTTCACTCTGTTTTCTCCTATATGGATACATGTAGTTGGAACTCTAAATCAAACACGGTTTGTGCTAGCTCTTTGAAACTTGACACAATAAAGTAGCTCCAAGTTCTATCTCTATGGTTTGTTTCCTATTGATGTAGCCCTAAGCAGAGACTGGCGCAAATCACTTTCATGGAAAGGGGTTGCCAATCTTCCAAAAAACTGCGAGTTTCCTGAAATCTCAGCACACATTTTTTCACCCAATCTTGATGACACTTTCAGGTAATGATCAGCACCCCAATCCCACTTGGCTCACCAAATTTCGTTCTTCTAGGTTAAACCGTTCGTTGGCAGTAACAGTTTTAATTTTTAGGTTTCACTCTGTTTTCTCCTATATGGATACATGTAGTTGGAACTCTAAATCAAACACGGTTTGTGCTAGCTCTTTGAAACTTGACACAATAAAGTAGCTCCAAGTTCTATCTCTATGGTTTGTTTCCTATTGATGTTGCCCTAAGCAGAGACTGGCGCAAATCACTTTCATGGAAAGGGGTTTCCATCTTCCAAAAAACTACGAGTTTCCTGAAATCTCAGCACACATTTTTTCACCCAATCTTGATGACACTTTCAGGTAATGATCAGTACCCCAATCCCACTTGGCTCACCAAATTTCGTTCTTCTAGGTTAAACCCTTCGTTGGCAGTAACAGTTTTAATTTTTAGGTTTCACTCTGTTTTCTCCTATATGGATACATGTAGTTGGAACTCTAAATCAAACACGGTTTGTGCTAGCTCTTTGAAACTTGACACAATAAAGTAGCTCCAAGTTCTATCTATCTCTATGGTTTGTTTCCTATTGATGTAGCCCTAAGCAGAGACTGGCGCAAATCACTTTCATTTAAAGGGGTTGCCAAGCTTCCAAAAAACTACGAGTTTCCTGAATTCTCAGCACACATTTTTTCACCCAATCTTGATGACACTTTCAGGTAATGATCAGTACCCCAATCCCACTTGGCTCACCAAATGTCGTTCTTCTAGGTTAAACCGTTTGTTGGCAGTAATAGTTTTAACTTTTAGGTTTCACTCAATTTTCTCCTATATGAATACATGTAGTTGGAACTCTAAATCCAACATGGTTTGTGCTAGCTCTTTGAAACTTGACACAATAAAGTAGCTCCATGTTCTATCTCTATGGTTTGTTTCCTATTGATGTAGCCCTAAGCAGAGACTGGCGCAAATCACTTTTAAGGAAAGGGGTTGCCAGGCTTCCAAAAAACTACGAGTTTTCTGAAATCTCAGCACACATTTTTTTACCCAATCTTGATGACACTTTCAGGTAATGATCAGTACAACAAATCCCACTTGGCTCACCAAATTTCGTTCTTCTAGGTTAAACCGTTCGTTGGCAGTAACAGGTTTAATTTTTAGGTTTCACTCTGTTTTCTCCTATATGGATACATGTAGTTGGAACTCTTAATCAAACACGGTTTGTGCTAGCTCTTTGAAACTTGACACAATAAAGTAGCTCCAAGTTCTATCTCTATGGTTTGTTTCCTATTGATGTAGCCCTAAGCAGAGACTGGTGCAAATCACTTTCATGGAAAGGGGTTGCCAATCTTCCAAAAAACTGCGAGTTTCCTGAAATCTCAGCACACATTTTTTCACCCAATATTGATGACACTTTCAGGTAATGATCAGCACCCCAATCCCACTTGGCTCACCAAATTTCGTTCTTCTAGGTTAAACCGTTCGTTGGCAGTAACAGTTTTAATTTTTAGGTTTCACTCTGTTTTCTCCTATATGGATACATGTAGTTGGAACTCTAAATCAAACACGGTTTGTGCTAGCTCTTTGAAACTTGACACAATAAAGTAGCTCCAAGTTCTATCTCTATGGTTTGTTTCCTATTGATGTAGCCCTAAGCAGAGACTGGCGCAAATCACTTTCATGGAAAGGGGTTGCCAATCTTCCAAAAAACTACGAGTTTCCTGAAATCTCAGCACACATTTTTTCACCCAATCTTGATGACACTTTCAGGTAATGATCAGTACCCCAATCCCACGTGGCTCACCAAATTTCGTTCTTCTAGGTTAAACCGTTCGTTGGCCGTAACAGTTTTAATTTTATGTTTCACTCTGTTTTCTCCTATATGGATACATGTAGTTGGAACTCTAAATCAAACACGGTTTGTGCTAGCTCTTTGAAACTTGACACAATAAAGTAGCTCCAAGTTCTATATCTATGGTTTGTTTCCTATTGATGTAGCCCTAAGAAGAGACTGGCGCAAATCACTTTCATGGAAAGGGGTTGACAATCTTCAAAAAACTAAGAGTTTCCTGAAATCTCAGCACACATTTTTTCACCCAATCTTGATGACACTTTCAGGTAATGATCAGTACCCCAATCCCACTTGGCTCACCAAATTTCGTTCTTCTAGGTTAAACCGTTCGTTGGCAGTAACAGTTTTAATTTTTAGGTTTCACTCTGTTTTCTCCTATATGGATACATGTAGTTGGAACTCTAAATCAAACACGGTTTGTGCTAGCTCTTTGAAACTTGACACAATAAAGTAGCTCCAAGTTCTATCTCTATGGTTTGTTTCCTATTGATGTAGCCCTAAGCAAAGACTGGCGCAAATTACTTTAATGGAAAGGGGTTGCCATCTTCCAAAAAACTACGAGTTTCCTGAAATCTCAGCACACATTTTTTCACCCAATTTTGACGACACGTTAAGGTAATGATCAGTACCCCAATCCCACTTGGCTCACCAAATTTCGTTCTTCTAGGTTAAACCATTCGTTGGCAGTAACAGTTTTAATTTTTAGGTTTCACTCTGTTTTCTCCTATATGCATACATGTAGTTGGAACTCTAAATCAAACACGGTTTGTGCTAGCTCTTTGAAACTTGACACAATAAAGTAGCTCCAAGTTCTATCTCTATGGTTTGTTTCCTATTGATGTAGCCCTAAGCAGAGACTGGCGCAAATCACTTTCATGGAAAGGGGTTGACAATCTTCCAAAAAACTGCGAGTTTCCTGAAATCTCAGCACACATTTTTTCACCCAATCTTGATGACACTTTCAGGTAATGATCAGCACCCCAATCCCACTTGGCTCACCAAATTTCGTTCTTCTAGGTTAAACCGTTCGTTGGCAGTAACAGTTTTAATTTTTAGGTTTCACTCTGTTTTCTCCTATATGGATACATGTAGTTGGAACTCTAAATCAAACACGGTTTGTGCTAGCTCTTTGAAACTTGACACAATAAAGTAGCTCCAAGTTCTATCTCTATGGTTTGTTTCCTATTGATGTAGCCCTAAGCAGAGACTGGCGCAAATCACTTTCATGGAAAGGGGTTGCCAATCTTCCAAAAAACTGCGAGTTTCCTGAAATCTCAGCACACATTTTTTCACCCAATCTTGATGACACTTTCAGGTAATGATCAGCACCCCAATCCCACTTGGCTCACCAAATTTCGTTCTTCTAGGTTAAACCGTTCGTTGGCAGTAACAGTTTTAATTTTTAGGTTTCACTCTGTTTTCTCCTATATGGATACATGTAGTTGGAACTCTAAATCAAACACGGTTTGTGCTAGCTCTTTGAAACTTGACACAATAAAGTAGCTCCAAGTTCTATCTCTATGGTTTGTTTCCTATTGATGTTGCCCTAAGCAGAGACTGGCGCAAATCACTTTCATGGAAAGGGGTTTCCATCTTCCAAAAAACTACGAGTTTCCTGAAATCTCAGCACACATTTTTTCACCCAATCTTGATGACACTTTCAGGTAATGATCAGTACCCCAATCCCACTTGGCTCACCAAATTTCGTTCTTCTAGGTTAAACCCTTCGTTGGCAGTAACAGTTTTAATTTTTAGGTTTCACTCTGTTTTCTCCTATATGGATACATGTAGTTGGAACTCTAAATCAAACACGGTTTGTGCTAGCTCTTTGAAACTTGACACAATAAAGTAGCTCCAAGTTCTATCTATCTCTATGGTTTGTTTCCTATTGATGTAGCCCTAAGCAGAGACTGGCGCAAATCACTTTCATTTAAAGGGGTTGCCAAGCTTCCAAAAAACTACGAGTTTCCTGAATTCTCAGCACACATTTTTTCACCCAATCTTGATGACACTTTCAGGTAATGATCAGTACCCCAATCCCACTTGGCTCACCAAATGTCGTTCTTCTAGGTTAAACCGTTTGTTGGCAGTAATAGTTTTAACTTTTAGGTTTCACTCAATTTTCTCCTATATGAATACATGTAGTTGGAACTCTAAATCCAACATGGTTTGTGCTAGCTCTTTGAAACTTGACACAATAAAGTAGCTCCATGTTCTATCTCTATGGTTTGTTTCCTATTGATGTAGCCCTAAGCAGAGACTGGCGCAAATCACTTTTAAGGAAAGGGGTTGCCAGGCTTCCAAAAAACTACGAGTTTTCTGAAATCTCAGCACACATTTTTTTACCCAATCTTGATGACACTTTCAGGTAATGATCAGTACAACAAATCCCACTTGGCTCACCAAATTTCGTTCTTCTAGGTTAAACCGT